>NW_015544178.1:161966-174757 GCF_001515605.1 Sinocyclocheilus anshuiensis
CCTAGTTCCCAGAGGGAACGAGACGCTGCGTCTCCTTGCCATACTTCCTGCATCCCTGCGAGCGCTTCCTTCTCAATTCAGAAGCTGCCGCTGTCTCCACCGCACGTGCTTTTATACTTCCTGGTCACTACGTCATCCCCGCCGGTGAAGTCACCCGGGATTCCCTAGGACGGATTACACACATGTTTCAGCCCGTGGGAACACAGGGGAATTCCCAAAGCGTTCTCCGACGCAGCGTCTCGTTCTCTCGGGGAACTAGGGTTACATACGTAACCTTGAGACGTTCCCTATCAGGAACTCGAGCTGCGTCGAACACTTTGGGAACGAGATGCCCATGCCGCCAGACTTTCAAGTCCCTGCGTAGTGTGTATGACTTCAGCACAACTACGGCAAGAGGACGGAGGAACCAGGAGCGGTACGAATGTCGAGGTCGTAGAACCTGACGAAGGTGAGCGGCGTAGACCAGCCCGCAGCGTTATATATATCCTGCATAGCCACACCCGACAGGAAGGCCTTAGAGGCCGCCACACTTCGGGTGGAGTGAGCCTTGACCCCTAAGGGTGAGGGAAGGCCAGAGGACTCATGTGACATAATAATGGCATCAAAAATCCACCTACTGAGGGTATGCTTAGTGGCAGGCAGACCCCTTTTGGAAGGACCATAAC
The DNA here is from genome assembly GCF_001515605.1 of Sinocyclocheilus anshuiensis. Taxonomy (NCBI): domain Eukaryota; kingdom Metazoa; phylum Chordata; class Actinopteri; order Cypriniformes; family Cyprinidae; genus Sinocyclocheilus; species Sinocyclocheilus anshuiensis. Next base: position 162,632 of record NW_015544178.1, read on the forward strand.
AAACAAATAATTGGTCAGACTTCCTCCACATGGCAGCTCTGTGGTCATATATGTCCAGTGCTCGCATTTAGCTTCTGCTGGTCAGGCTCCCTAAAGAGGGAAGGACAGAAAGCCTGAAGTACAACGGGCTGTGGTACTGAGGAGGGCACTTTAGGGACATACCCCGGCCTGGGGTACAGAAAAGCTTTAACCAAGCCGGGCGCAAAGTCTAGGAAGGAGGGGGCCACTGACAAGGCCTGCAAATCTCCGACTCTCTTCAGTGAAGTGATGACTAACAAGAAGACCGTCTTAAGTGTCAGAACTCGATCTGAAACCTCCTCAATAGGTTTGAACGGAGGTTTACAGAGAGCCTCCAGGACCACGGCCAGGTCCCATGGTGGAACACGAGGTCGTACGGGAGGCCTCAGCCTCATCTGACCACCGAGAGGGGCATGGTAAGCAGTTATAGCCGCCACGTACACCTTCACGGTGGAGTTGGTCAACCCTGCAGAGAATCTAGCCTGCAAGAACTCTAGCACTGAACTGACCGGGCAGTTAACTGGGTCAAGCTGGCGATCTCTAGAAGATCTCTGAAGAGTTTCCACTACAGTTTCCTCGTAGACAGAGCTCTGGATTGGAGGATGGTCTCAACAACCTCAGTTGAGAGACCGGAAGCTACGAGTTGTGCCCCCTCAGAGGCCACACCCACAGCTTCCACAGCTCTGGGTGGGGATGAAATATGGTACCCCCGCCTGTGAGAGGAGATCCCTCCTGACGGGAATCTCCCATGGAGAGCCGTCGAGAAGGGAAATCAGGTCTGAGAACCATACTCGGCCCAGCCAGAATGGGGCTACTAGTAGCAGACGGACCCACGGCGTACTCTCTCCAGAACTCCCAGGAGCAGAACGATCGGGGGAAAAGCGTACAGATGAAGCTCTGTCCTCCACATGTCCAATGAGTGACCGGCCTTCTTTGACTCTCGCGACTGCAGTGAGGATCGACTCGATCCGAGCAGGAGACAGCTGTGCCTGCATCGTGGTCGAATCCCACACCATGCCCAGAGAAGTGGTCCTCTGTAATGGAGAAAGCACACTTTTCTTTGCGTTTAGTCTTAACCCCAACTCTTTCATATGGACGAGAACGACATCTCGATGTCGAACCACCGTCTGCTCTGATTGAGCTAGAATCAACCAATCGTCGATATAATTAAGTATGCGGATGCCTTGGAGTCGCAGTGGAGCCAGAGCAGCATCCACACACTTCGTGAAAGTGCGGGTGAGAGTGCAAGGCCAAAGAACCCGATATTGGTAAGCTTCGCCCCCGAAAGCAAACCTCAGGAACTTCCTGTGTTGAGGAAGGATAGAGACATGGAAATATGCATCTTTTAGATCTATCATGACAAACCAGTCCTCGGACCTGATCTAAGACATGACCTGTTTGCTAGTGAGCATCCTGAACTTCAGTCGCATGACTGAGCGATTCAACTGACATAGATCTAAAATCGGACACAACCCCCCCATCCTTCTTCGGAACTATGAAGTACCGGCTGTAGAACCCGGATTCTCTTTCGAGAGGAGGGACCACCTCGCTTTCTAACACCGGAGCCTGCTCGGGACCCACCACCGTGGAAACGATCCCGTTGAAACGAGGCGGAGGATAACCAAATTGAATTCTGTAACCTCTCTCTACAGTCTGCAGGACCCATCGTGAGATATCTGGCAGAAGCTTCCACGCTGCCAGAAAATCTACTAAGGGAATCAGTCTCTCGAGACTGACCTCCGGTGTAATAGGAGACCTCCTCAGAGGTAGCGAGCCCCCCAGAGCCGCTACATTTCCGGGCGGACACTGGGATGTGCACTTGCTGGAGACCGCTGTGCCCTGAAGCACCGGCGGTGGCAGGGTTAACAGCTCAGCCTCCTGAGGGCACTGAGGAGAGACGGGCACTGTATAATGAGGTGTACACTGCTCTTCCCCAGCGAGGGCTGCCCTCAGAAGCCCTGGGACACAAACATCAGGGCTTCTTTGTTGAAGACTTCTTAGCCAGAAGGATGGTCCTCAGATCGGCCTTCGGCTTCGAAGCCTTCGACCATGAGTGTCGCTCCCTTCGCGATCCCCGTTCACGTGGGGGCGTGCGAGTCACAATGCTCACTTTCTGCGCCTCTCTGTATGAATAATCGACCAGAGACGGACTAAAGAGGCGGGCCGAGTATGGTTTCGACCACGATCTCGACACCTGTGTTGAGATAGGGGAAAAACGGCAAGCCCCGGTGTGGAGGAAGTGGCTTAGACCGTCAAAAGCATACATCTAACTTTTAACGGGTTCTGCCCGTTATTTGGCCACGCCGTGAGTTATCACCTCCACGAGCTCCTCCTTGAGAGCTGACTAGGCGTGTTTCACTCCCAGACAAACAACACAAAGGCTGTGTGTATCCCTGCCCGTGATGTAGCGAGAGCAGGGAGGAACACACAACCTAAACTGCTGCTTGCCTTTATCACACCCTTTATTTTTCTTGTGCTTAGACTTTGGCATTGCTTTTTTGTTTGCAAAAGTGACAGACAACGGTAAATAGGACATACACACACAGAGCGCTTCGCTGAATGACAGAAGCTGCCTCTGTCTTCACCTCACGTGCTTTTATAGCTTCCTGGTCACACGTCACCCTGTCCATGACATCGCGCCCATTCATTGGTCTGATTACACACACAATTCAGAGCATAGTCACGCTGAAGGCGTTCCCAAACCGTTCGACGCAGCTCAAGTTCCTGAAGGGGAACTATATTTGCTGTTGTGCTTTTTGAAGTGTTGACCTTTCATAAAGCCCACATCCAGACACAAGTATAAGTCATATGTTAATTATAGCAACTCTAATTCAGATACCACAATGAAAAAAAAAAACCCCCAGAGGATCTACATTTACAATGTCACATCACAATGTTCAATGGAAGATACAAAACTGCCTACAACTGGGCCAGGATCAGTGGAAAAACATTAAGACAGGTGAGTTACGGGAAGCCGCGAGGAATCCTTCCTGGCGCATGTTACTCGTGGCCCAGGGCATTAAACTGTCTGCTTAACAAGGTGGGAATGTGATGGGAAGCTGTAATGGAGATCAGGTTGCGGTAGTGAGAAGGGAGATTTGCGGGAATGTGTGTAGAGAACGACCGGTGAGGGTGGAAGTTTGAGCAGATAGAAAGAGCATATTAGATCAGAGTACTGCATGCTGAACTCATTTCTTTCAACGCCACATGACATTTTCCTCCTCTCATGTTCTCGCCTTCCTCCATTCATATGTGTGTGGACAGAATGAAGATGTTTGGCTCTTCAAAAACCAAACACTTGGGTTAGTCCTCGGGCCACCTAGAGTGGGCATCATTGTCTAAGGGAAATGAAGACCGAATCCCAGCTTAAGTCTAGCACATTTTCCTTTGCTATCATTCTGAGATGGCTTTTATTGAGCCTGATAACTCAAACCATATTTGTCAGGTAATAAGATTCCCCCAGATTATTCCATTTGCTTGTAGAGATATACTAATGAACTCGATTAGAATTGAATAACTGTAGGGTGGGGTCTGGTATCTGTGTCATTCCTTACTATGCGGCACTTTGTTATGTCTTTTGGCATGTTGTAATATAAAAATATTAATCATTAACGTCAACATTTTTAAAGATGGCAAATTTTACAATATATTTTAGGTGCTTCTCCATTTTTCCCCATTCTCTAATCGAAAATTGTCTTTGTGGAGAATTTTTTAACTGGTGAATACATGTTGAGGCAACACTCTTGAATGCTATTAAATGCATTAGGTATCATGAACTAATAATTACATTTTTTTAACAGCATTCATTAGTCTAGGTTAACTAATGAATTACCTTGCTTTTTCACGTTTGTTCACAATGCTACTTAATATGCAAATGGTATGGTGATTTTATAAGTACAATATTCTCAATACAGGAAATAAGACATATAATTGTAATAAAAAATACAGTTTCTCAGAGACATCATCTTTCAGAAAGTGACCATTTTTGGTGTGAAAACAATCATGAGTTAGTACTAGCAATGGATTTGATGTTTGAAAAATGTGACAACCCAGCTGACCACAGAACATCTTATCTGGTTATATAAAATTACAAAACATGATAAATATGATAATGAATATATTTTATTACTGTTATTAATAATAATAATAAAAATAAAAATGACTAAAGAAGATTTTAAAATTATCTGTAAGCTAACATTAAATTCCTCATTGGCCAAGTTATAATTTGTAACATTTATGTGTCTGAGCTTAAACAGAGAGTATTACTAAAAGTCTGGTATACAATTCAGTATAAATTACAAAATGACCATATTAATTTGTATTTATTTATTTATTTAAGATAGAGTAATTCAAAAGACACAGCATATCGAAAATGATGCACGTGTTCTGGGGCTGCCATTCCCTTTGACTATTTGCTGCAGTGAGTGTCCATTTGAACTTTATTGGAACAGGGATTGACAGACTGCTCACCACGCTCATTTGTCAGTACTAAGCCTGAGATGATCCAGCCATTAATTTCTAACTGACATTTTCCAATTTCAGTTTAATATAACTGAAAAGTTATCTTTTCATTTGCGAATGATAAATTGAAACATAATCAAATATATGTAGCACAAATGGTTTGTACGTGTAATGAGCTGAGCTGAAGAATCTCATGCAAAGGCAAAAGATGAAAATGAAATTTCTTTCTGTCAGATTGATCCAGTTACCATCAAAAACAAATGTAACATGCAATCTACAACATTTATTCTCCCCGGTAGCATGTTTATATGAGCAAATTCTTCAAGACAAACATCTAAAAACGTGAGTAGCATACTTCACAGACAGTGTTTGCTAATCGGAAGGCCTTGTATTAATACTGCATTTAAAAGACAATGATTAAATACTTGCATTAAGTTCTGTCAGGTTCAACAAAGGTATAACTCTATTTCTAGATAAAAGTACTGCTTTAGTTTCCTTTCAACATTATTTTAGCACTTTTCTTTGACGTCATTACAGGTTCCTTTTCTCTGAAGCTTCAAAGTGCTTATTTTCTTTAAAAAAAGAAGAAGTGTTTCTCAGCAATTTGATTTGAACATTCTACCTCTCCAGCAATTTAAATACATCTAAAATCCTGCAAAGCAGTGGGTCTCTCTTCTTCCTTTCTCTCCCTCTGGATGGGCATATAGTCTGGCAGGTCACACTTTGATCTAGACCATCAGAATCTCTGTGGGAGATCTGGCAACTCTCATTCAGCTGGCAAAACAAAGCCTGGTCTGCAGTGTGTTTCCAAAGCCTTCGATTAAATTTTGACTCTCTGAATTGATGTTTTTGGGAATTAGATTGAACAAGCATCAGCACGATTATCATCATCTTGCAGATATGGTTTTATGTTTTGCCTTTTAGAGACAAAAGCTGGTTGTGTTTAAAGATGGCTGCCTGCCAAACGTGGACAAGATATTGGTGAACTGAGACACCAGGTGACGGATTTCTGATAGTTCTGGCACAAGTGTATGTTAATAGGTGTTTTGTGTGAGTCAAAGGCATCCTGCTACTTCAGCCTTAATATTATGGTCCCGTAATATGTGTGCAGTGTTTTGGGGATGGTAATGAAAAGGATGAGCCTTTATGGTGATACTCTGTAACACAGCATAACCAACCTGGGGATTGTTCATGCAGTAAGTCACTTTGTACAAAGAGCATCTGCTAAATAACATAACCTAACCAACAGAGACAGAAATTCTTCTATCTCTCCCGTACCGTTGTGATGTTAAGGATGTTTGATCATACACCCACTAGCTGTGACATTTGCCAGTGGGTGCTGTAAGGTCTCTGTCTTGTGAAACAGGCCCCCATAAGCTGTGGATTCACCACGTGAATATCATGAGGTATCTATACCAATCACCCCCAGCACATGACTCCAATATTCTGGGTCGATTTCCTGCCAGTCATGTCGTCATCTACTCAGAGGAGTGATTAAAGATTGATCCAATCAAGAGACAACAAAGCTTTCTTTGTATCAAGGACTGAAAAGGTTCGTTCACAACATATAGAAACCACGATGTCTTGTGACCAACAATGATCATTCTAATAATCTGTTTGTGTGTATGTGTGTTTTAGCGTAGTTTTGATGTATTCTAGAGTAGCCAATAAAATTCGTGTTTCATTTATAAAGAATTATTGTCTGGTGTCGTGATCTCTCAAAGTCAAGACTCTTGCCAAAGATCCCTTGCTACCTAGCTCGTAGCTTACTTATAATAATTACTATAATAGCTTACTTATAATAATTGTATTGACCGTGGCCAGGGAAATGCAAAGATTCAAGTTGTTAAAATATACTAAGAATCACCGGCTCGCTGGACGACCCTTGATTTAAAGTGTAAACTATCAGATTTGAAATCAGTTTTAATCAGGTTGATATCGAATTTTCAAGATTCGATTCCTTTCAAACCCTGACTGAATTAATAGTAATTCATTCCCTAAAATAAAATAAAAGTAATCAAGTCATTACAGTGTTATATGTCTCAATCACCTGATTCGCTGCTATGCTCCTGCGGTATATAGTTAAAACAAAAGGAGACACTACATAAAGACATATCTGCATACAAGTCTAATATTTTCCTGTGAAAAACTTAGCAATAAGCTCAAATGTGCTTTTGAAAATCGCATTTCCCCTCTGTAAATGTCAGAACCAGTCTGTTAAAGGACAAGGGCTAAGCATATACTCTTGAGGGTCAATCTCAACTACTTGGGCTGTGAAAAGGTTGAATGACATCTGCTTTGACTGAAAGTTGATGCAATCAATGCAGATTTCATGTGAAATTGTGCAAAAGCGGCTTCTGGAGGAACTGTGTATGGACAAAGTGAGGCTGATAGAATAATTAATGGACACTTGTTCACTATACACCACTTACTGAATTTTCGCCCAAACTCTTGAACACAATTCACAATTTCAGCACTGGGCAAGTGCACATTCAATGCTAAACCCCATAACTTCTTGTGATTCCCTTCTGCCCTAATGCATCTGGCTGTCAGACTGCATTTGTGAATGATTCATTTATTTTGTTTATATTAGAATCCAATATTAAATAGACTTAAAATTCTAATTAAAAGTTTTTAAGCAGAAACACTGGCAAATGCATGATTTTTAAACAAAAAATATTCAAAAAAGATATAACAATTACTGTCTAAAGCTGAACCAAATAAAATTCAACATGAAAATAATGAAGACTGAATTTAACATGTTATTTAGTAGGCTTAAAAAAAAGTGTAGGAATGAAAAATAATAATATCAATGTTCCCTCCATACACCATGTAGCTAACTAAATAAACAATAAATATACTTATAAAGCCACACAATGTTGTGATGTCTCTAAGTAATCTATTGTACATTATGACGCTTTTCTCAGCAAAAACATATTGTTATATATGTGATTGTCATTAAATTGACATATTTTGCATATCATGCAATTTAATTTAAACCTTTAATTTTCTAAAAGCCTTAATTTTATTCCAAGTGCACAAAACTATAATACAAAGAGAAACAAAACAAACTGCACTTTTATATCTCTCAAGACTACTGTATTCAGTGAGATCTTCAGCATTTGCGGCATTCTAGCAAACAACAGTTTCATTACACTAGCTACGTTTGGATAGTTGTTGCTGATTTGAGTATGCAATCTCTAATGAATTTAGAGAGAAAATAAAATGAAGAACACTATTACAGCTTAACTTGGATCCAACAAAAGTGTGAGATGAATTGTTCCTAATTACTCTCAGTCATGATCACAAATGTGTTGATTGGCCTCACTGATGGCTCTAAAAGGGACAACTCTGCTCATTACATAAAACTCGGAGTAATGACGCTGGGTTGGATTAACCGCTCTTGCTTAAAGGCTGCAGAAAATCAAAGCACTAATCCTTTGCTCCCTGCATGGCCTCCCTCCTCCTTTCCCCGCATTCCATAGCCGTGGACCGCAGTGCTAGGAGTTAAGTGACACAAATATTTGATCTGGGCATAGATACATGGAGTCCAGTAGTCTGGGGACAGCACAGAAATCACCTCTCATCCAAGTCGTATCCAAATGCGGTTCTGATAAATGACTTGTCACTTGGAGACCGCTCAACTGGAAATGCACGGCCCTCGATGATTAACCAACAGATGCTAATCCAATGCAAATCATCACCACTGTCCACAAGGGTTTAGGAGGAAAACATTAATAATTTCGGGACCAAGCCAAATAAAAAAAGCCACGTGCAACACCACGTCCTTGTGACTTAAAATGGCTATTGACACACTGAATAAAATAGTAGGATTTAATTTGAAATAAATTTCTAGTAAATTTAGCAAATAATCACAAGGAAACAGCAAGTAATACATTGAATTCAATCTAAGTTTACAACTTTATTTTTATTTTTTTTTATATATAGTATATTTTTGTGGCCATAGAAAATAACTTTCTTACAGTACTACTGCATTAGAGCATGTAACAAGATCAGGAATCATTAAAGGGACATTATCCACAAGCAGTGACAGAATCAGAAACTCATGTAATTTGTGCACAAAAGTTTTATTAAATAAACACTAACACAAACTAGTCTAACAAACATACATACACACACACACACACACACACACACACACACACACACACACACACACACACACACACATACACAGGGGATTAAAGTGGATGAAAGAAACCGTTTGAAAAAACAGAGAATGCAGCTATGGAAAATGAGCCATTTAACCACCTTAGCAGAAACCATCAGTGCTGTTTCACAATGGGGTCTACAGCTTATACTAAACCTCTGTTTAATATAGTTAAATGTACAATACTTACATTGCCTTGGCCACTGAATGAATGTGAGGCCTTTTAACTTCTATGGAGGCCACACCTCCAGGGGCTCAGTTACGACTCTTTGTCTTCGAACTTGGTATTTTGCATATGTAATTAGATTGGGTGCTGATGCAAAAACTATTAAAGATTCTTAGAACACTAACATGTTGCATGGGTATCAACATATATTATATACTCTCATTTAGATAATCAAAATACAAACTCATAGATACCAAACATGGTATAGGTGAGGTTATATTAACCAGTGATCTATCATAACACATCCATAAAACAGTATACAATACAAAATACAATGTACAAGAACAGTAATAATACACACAATGACCTGAGGATGTGTTCATTCACAGAAAGGCTTTTCTATAAATTAATTAGAGAAGAGTCCATTTTTATGGGCATTATGTGTCTTTCCTATGGGAAATGGAGTAAGAGTTGTTCTGCCCGCATTCCTTTGAGCAATAAAACCAGTGTTATCAGATGATTTGTCTTTGGGTGCAATGGAACCAGAGGCCTGTTCCTCCTTTTGAGGTGTTTGTTGCATTTCGGGGAAAGGGTCCATGTACCCTCATAGTTGGCTTATTGGTGTGGTGAGGGGTGTTAGGGATTATTTGTTGAATATAACAAATAAATGTCTGTCTGATTGGTCCAAACGCTACACATAAACCATCGGATTTCCACAGCAGTATATTCATATATCATAAACCTCTCATTATTATGCATTGGAAATGTCTTTTACAGGAGCAACATATGAATTCAAAGTATTTTATCAAAGGCAGAATCTTGTTATTGCTGTATTGTACATGCATCATCTTGCCCCGTATTTTAATACTCTCTTCAAGCAGATCCAGACACAGGAACAGATTCTTCCCCCAGGCAATCGATCTCATTAACACTTGACAATAACTGTGGAACACACAACACTATTTATACATTCATACACGTATTTATCTAACACACATACTTAGTCTACAATTCAAATTTGCACATAATACATACAGTACATACAAAACTGTCTATTGTAATATACCTGCACATACAATTGTCAATTTGAAAGTTTACGACTCTTTGTCTTCGCAGCATGGTATTTTGCATATGTAATGGGATTGGGTGTTGATGCAAAACTACTAAAGGTTCTTAGAACATTAACATGTTGTGTAGGTATCAATATATAATGTACACTCTCATTTAGATCATCAAAATATGAATTCATAGATACCAAACCAAATAGGTGAGGCTACATTAACTAGTGGTTCTATCATAAGCATGCATAAAACAGAATACAATACCAAAGACAATATACGAGAAAGTAATAATCATACACAAAATGTCCTAGAGATAGGCATGTTCATTCCAATGTTTGAAATGCCATCCATCCAAACTGTAAAAAGCTTGCAAGTTTTACAAGAAAATACTTTTTGCACAAAATTTCACCTTTAATTAAAAGTGTTACTTGCTGTTTCTTTGTAATTATTTGTGAAATTTACTAGCAAGTTCTGAGTGAAAACTGTTTCCACAAATGTTTCACACATTTTATTAGAATAAATGAAAAAAAGTTATTAGACTTCTTTAAATTTATTTTTATATATTCTACATATAAATAGACAAATTAAAAAATATATGTTTTGTTGCAGATTTTATTAGAATTATCAAATTGTTGGACCCCCTTTAATTTCTTTGCATTTCAATTCAACAAATTCCTCTCCCTATCATTCAATATCCTGGTGTATGAATAAAACAAATTCAAATCCACACTCATGAACTGAAAGCGATCCAATTCTTATTTGTCCAAATCTGATATGATGAATACAATCTAGATATATCAATTAGCCTTTTATGCTATATCTGACACATTCTGCCATTCTAGACACTCTTTTTCTGATGAATATTAATGAAACAATCATCTTGACCCTTGAAGATATTAGCCACCTCATCACATTACACAAGAATGAGCACCTGTGTCTCAGGCCAAACCATTCAGTTAGTTTTGTCTAACTTAATTAAGTATTCTTAGTAAGCGAAGGGAAGGAAACCAGCCTTGCAATGACATGTTCAATAGCTCTCTAAAATCTCAAGCCTCTATTAGAATGAGGAACAGGCTGACATTGTCAACGAGGCACATAACCTCAGCATTTGACATGGCAGCCAGCCCACCTCATGTATTTGTTATTTTAACTGTCTGCATGTCTCACAATGGGTGTGAAGGACTGTGTATGGTACACAAGCAGAAATCACAAACGACATAGTTAAAAGAATACACGCTTATGCGAAAAGAGGACACATGAGGGGGGGGGTTGTTCTTTTGTATCCCTATAGGACGACTTTCATTAGTGTCTCTGCTTTGATGGATATAGCATAGTTTGGATGGCAGGTGCATCTCCACCCCTCCTTATCTGAGGTGATTTATCTGGCAATTTTGCACATCTAGAACAGTAACTCACAAGAGATATGAAAGTGCTAAATAAAGGGATAATAATGTAAGCATGCCTCAAAACACTGCGTTTTTAGAAGAAAAATCTGAATAACCATATATTAAAACATTGAAGGCCGCTGCAGGCTTGTCATTAAATAACACAAAAGAGTCCCCAACGAACTACTCAATGAGCAATGAGCCTTGTTAAGCAAAAGGAGTAATTATGAAAGATTGTTCTAATGCTTGGCAGATGTATTGAGAAGTAGCGAGAGATCACAGCAGTGACTGATGGGAAGCAAATGGGTCAAATCTACCAGGTTTGCTTATGTGCATTCTATGCATGTCTTGTTTTGTTTGTTTGTTGTTTTGAGCCAATCACCTGACCTGTAAATCATGTAACTGGATATTTCATACTAATGAAAATATATAATACATATTCATACATTAAATGTATTGCTATCCTCGTTACAATACATAAATACATACATACATACATAGATAAATTAAATAATGTTACTAAAGAAAAGTTCAAATTAAATATGAAATTAAATTATGATAATTTTAAATGTTAAATAAGTTATAATGAATAATTAAAATTATGAAATTTTATAAATAAAATGTAAAAATAAAAAAAAAACAATTAAATAAATAAAATTGTGAAGTACTATAAATAAATGTTTAAAAATGTTAATATTAATAAATGGTCATTTAATAAATAGATAAAATGATAAAATGTTATAAATATCAATTGCTATTAACAACAAACACATTTATTAATAAAACAGTAGACAGATACACAAACAAACAAACAAATGCATGATTTTGCAAAAAAAAAAAAAAAAAAAAAAATATATATATATA
>NW_015544178.1:174918-187581 GCF_001515605.1 Sinocyclocheilus anshuiensis
GATTAATTGAAGTGTTAAATCCATCCGTCCAGGGTGTTTTCCTGCTTCCATCCTTTCTGCAGCCCTATAGGACAAGTGGTTTGGAAAATGGATAGATAGATGGATAAAGTATTACATTATTGTGTTATTTTTTTATAAAGCTAAATTATAATGTTACATCATATATATATATATATATATATAAATAATCAGAATGTACCACTATTTTAAATGGCCACCAGTTAATAATAATAATAAAAAAAATGAAACCCAATAATGTAATTACAGCATCTACCAGAAGGGGCAAACTGTACCATGCCAACCGCTGTCAGTAGCCCCTCACTGCAGAACAAAGATCCAGGGAGCGGGGTTGGATCCACATCTAGGTGGAGATGGTAGGTTTAGGGGTGGAGACGGGTGGGTTTAGGGATCAGGGGGTGGAGACGGGTAGGTTTAGGTATATGTAAGGTGGGAGGAGTTGGATCTGGATCCAACCTCGACCCCTGGATCTCGTGTTCTGCAGTGAGGACCATCTCACTGCTGTAGCCAAAAGATGACCCGGGTGGTAACAGAAAGGTCAAACTTTAAAGTGTCTCATAACTGACTGACCCATGAACCACCTTTACTGTGTCCTTAAGAGAAAAACTTAACCCAAGGGCTTTGAAATTAAGTGTCTTCCTTCAAGTACTTGAAGTCATTTTAAAAGCATCAGCCAAAATGCCTAATAAGTAATTAATTAGCCATCATTAAACATTCAGCCAGTGCTCCAAGGCTGGTACTCACCGGTACAAACATTGCAAAATGTTAACAAATCCTAGAGTGATTTGGAAATTTTCCAACAAGTAATTTGGGCAAGAAATTCTGACCTGTACAAAGGTGTTCACATGGTCAATATGACAAATTACCTTATTAAATTAATGCTCTGGAAATGGTGCATAATCTTGAAAATGTATCATGCATTTACATCTTATCTCTTCTGTGAATAGGATGTGCTCAGTCCTCTGGTAAATACAGTACCAGTGGCATCTTATATTTCTTTTACAGCAAATCTCTTTTAGATTTAGAGGGTGCCAGTGTGTATTCAACTGTAAAACTTCTTTCTTTTAGCATATTTTTTTACTTTTGAATGTAATGATAGAATTATTATTATTATTATTTATTTATTTTTTGCTGGTACTACTATGCTGTGTTGGAAAGTGAACGAGAATTTCATTAGCATTCTACAAAGACAGCCTGTGTGTGTCAGCATAAATTAGCACACAGGGCTGTAGTTAGCATTCTTGGCAGTGCCAAGCCAACATGCATATTTTCAAGGTAATGTTGAATCGAGCTAGAGTGAATCTTTTAATTTTATCTCTTCTGTTCTTCTTTTTTCTTTTAAAACATTTAAAATTTGAATAGTTTCAAAGTGACGTGTCCTACAGCGTTTCACTATCTTGATATTTGTGCTAACGTCATAGAAATACTGGCAATGCCTCCTCCCAGGGGCGTAGCCATCATTTCAGAAGTGAGGGGGACAGAAATGTTATATATATATATATATTTAAAATAGGAATTTCCTCATATGACTTTCTGCGAGAGAGCGCCCTCCGGCTTCGAGTATGAATGAAACATACACTGCATGAGTGTTTAGCGCTCCTTGATGTTCATCTCGCCTTATTCTGGGTCCGAATAAAACATCAGATCATGCACAGACTATCCTGTCTCTTTGAATTGAAATCTATATTTATTCACACGGGCTCTTGAAAACCTCTATGCGAACACACTTGCCCGAAAAAGTGCGGGGGATGAATTTACGTGATATTAAAAGTGGGGGGGACACGTCCCCCGCGTAATCTACACCCCTGCCTCCTCCGCTGTAATATTTTCGCTCAATGTTCTGTCACTATAAGAAAAAGACTAATAAATCTCTGACATATTGCTATTTGGAGGGATATGACCTCAATCCCCAGCCCATATGAAATGAAAAGCAGGTGAAATTATTGATTTCTTTTTCACAAGACAGACTATGTTTTTTTTTTTTAATGTGAGCAAGCAGAATTGGTCTGTCACTTCTGGTCATAAACACAGAGAATTGGCTGTAGGTTTATGAGGTTATATTCAGAAAATGGATCTCACTCACTCACTTCTTAACTTCAAACGAGGTCACAAGCTGTGCTGTGGTGCAAAGTCAAACCAGGGCAGGTGCCACCAGAGCTGCTGGGCTCGTAATGTCATGTGACCCAATTCATGTAACACATGTAATCATTAAACTAATTTTTAAATAATGCCACTCATAATCATTTTAGAATAAGGTTACTTAATCAAATCTAATGTCTAGAGAACCCAACAACATTTAACGGAGTCAAGCAATCCTAATGTATGCCGTGCTGAAATGACACTTAATAAACAGCATGAATGCAAGTCTGTCAAGACTCCAGAGCCCATATGCTGTCTGCAGCGCCTGTACTGTGCTGCTGGGTGTGCATTAGAATGCAGGCTTGTCATTTTGGATTCCGAAGCATGAGTGAACCACAGATGTTCTTTGTATGACGTGTGAAAAGGAGAGCTAGACATGACTGAGCAGGACAGACAACACATCAACAGCATGTCAATCATTACACACTCTTCCTTAGCTTTGCTGTTCTGCACTCACTACCAAACTAGACTGAGGCATAGAATAAAAACAGAAATGACGTGCAAATTAAGGCTGTCAATCAACTGAAAAAGTAAATATTTACTTTTAATTACTTTTAAATATAAATAAACAAATAAATATTCAAAAGTTTGGGGTTAGTAGATTTTTTTAAAGAAAGTTTTTCTTTTTTTAATTCAGCAAGGATGCATTAAATTGATAAAATAAAATAAAAAAGATTAAAGACATTAATTTAAAAATCACATTTCAAATAAAAGCTGTTTTTTTTTTTTTTTTACTTTCTATTAAAATAATCATAAAAAGAGTATCATGGTTTACACAAAAATATCAAGAAGCACAGCTGTTGCACTAGAATGATTTATGAAGGATCATGTGACACTGAAGACTGGAGTAATGGCTGCCAAAAATGCAGCTATATGTCATCACTGGAATAAATTACATTTTACAATATATTTAAATAGAAAACAGTTTTCTTAAATTGTAATAATATTTCACAGTACCATTTTACTGTTTACTGTATTACTGTCATAAGTTGTGATTAGCAACTTATTTGCTTCTTTCAAATAAAAAAAAAAACGAAATTTTTAAAAGTATAATTATTTGTACTGAATTAATACATTAAATTAACAGAGCTAAATACATTTACTTTCCAATATTACTGCAAATCTAAATAACATAGTATGTTTAAATAAACAAAAAGGCTGCGGGCTCTGTTGTATATGTAACAAAATGTTGAATAAACCAAAACAACTTGGGGCCAAACATGAGTATACAATTATTAGCTAATGTACTGCTTTGCTCAAAACTCTATAAAATGGCTTCCTGCTTTATTATCATTTAAAGGGAGGGGAATGCCATCCAAGGATCTGTGTTCTATTAACAAAATGGGGACCCATTAGTCTGTAATTAGGACCTAAATGAAGAATAGGCAGGCGAGGCAATGCTTAATTTCCTTTGAACTGGAACAAGCCCTGGCTGAGCCTGTGCCCCTAAATGATTAATTGGTAACTATCCATCACGCTTTTTTTTGTGGGCTTTAGATAACCTACAATACGGTTTTCCTTGACCACCCCTGTGATTGAGCAAGTGGGCAGAGGTAAGGGAAAGCTCAACAACCCTATCGACACAGCGTGAGAGCACATCACTTCCTTAATCATGTGGACCGGCAGGCCGAAGTAGTTGATGTCAGAGGAAGCAGGAGGATTGAGGGCCGATTGATTATTCAGTCAATGCACTTTTCGATCAAAGTGTGAGCCACGGGAGTAATAAGCAGTAGCACAGTATGTCCTTTTAAGTGAACTGGCATGAGTGGAAAAGCACTAGAGAGCAAGTTGTTATGAATGTAAGGAGAGTAGTGCTGATATTTACATCTCCAGAACAACTCCAGGGAGACTTTCCCCCCACTCTATAAAGTTTTCATGTTTTTCCCCCCCAAATATTGAGCTACATTTACATGCACATTGACGTCTTAGTTGGCATTTTTAATATTCCCTTTCCGAAATTAATTTGAATCATCATAACCTATTCTGAATGAGGTGGGTGCTACTGAAATGCCAGAGCATGTAAATTAATTATTCACAATCCTCTGCTTTAAATTTCACAACGGTGTCCTTAATGCTACACAGCTGATAACATTACACATATGTCAAAGTTCAGTCTACACTCAACATCAGTATATTGCATCACGACACTCCCACCTGACTCGACACAGCTGTGAGATTCACAAAGCCACTTGCATGAATTTTGAAAGACATTTGCCTCTGCTGTGACGTCATGTTTGTTGGATCCATACATTATGAATGCTACTGGCATGTTTCCCGGTGCGTAACAAAAAAAATCATAAGGAGTGAATGTTTGAGATTATAGGCAGCAGTACAGATCTGTTGCTTTATGCCATGTCAATCTAAGGATAAAAAAAAAAAAAAAAAACTTACTATGGTTTGATTTCAGTCAATCTATCATCCATTGAGTCGCATGTACTATTGTAGTATAGTAACATTGTTAGAATGAATAAATTAAACCAATAACTGAACGGTTGGTCTCTTCTCACATGTACAAATATATTAAAATAGCCTTTCCTATTTTAATACATTTTAAAATGCAGTAAAGCTGATTTTTCAGAAGTCAAGTCAAGTCAAGTCACCTTTATTTATATAGCGCTTTTAACAATACAGATTGTGTCAAAGTAACTGAACAGCATTAATTAGGAAAATAGTGTGTCAATAATGCAAAATGACAATAGTAAACACTAATTTTTCAGTTAAAGACAGTTCATCATTGAATTCAGTGATGTCAACATCCAGCTCAGTTTAAATAGTATCTTTGCAATCAAGTCAACGGTATCGCTGGAAATGAAGTGTCCCCAACTAAGCAAGCCAGAGGCGACAGCGGCAAGGAACCAAAACTCCATCGGTGACAGAATGGAGAAAAAACCTTGGGAGAAACCAGGCTCAGTCGGGGGGCCAGTTCTCCTCTGACCAGACGAACCAGCAGTACGGAAATTGGACCACCTGTAGCTTGTTTATTGAAGATGCAGGAGCCATTATTCCAGTCTTCAGTGTCATATGATCTTTCAGAAATCATTATGAGTTAAAAACGGTTGTACTGCTTAATATTTTTGTGGAAACAAAAATTGTGTGATAATTGTTTCTCCATTTTCATTTTATTCAACTTGCATGAATAAAGAACAGCATTTTTATAAAAAATAAAAAAAAACTTTTGTAACATGATAAATGTCTTTACTGTTCAATGTGTGTCCTTGCTGAATAAAAGTATTAATTAAAAAAAAAAGAATTTAAAAAAGAAAATTAACAGGATAAACATTATACATGCAAAACAAATAAATCTATGCACACTTTTAGATGCACGAGATACAAATTGTAGAAGTTTTCCTGTTGATACTAAAAATCCTTTAGATAACTTTTTAAATGAAATCATTCCATTTTGTGCATTAGGAAGTGTGTATGGTTTTGTATTTTATATATTCCCAATTTATGTATTGATACGATTGAGTACATGTAGTCAAACTGCCTCAAAAATAAAAAAGGGGTACTGAATGAAGCCGTAACATTTTATCCCTTCATAAGGTTTTTATCAAAGTCCTCAAGCATGTTTCTTTATGCTTTCATCGATGGCTGAGTTTTTCAGGCATTGTCGAACTGGTTTAAAAATTTCATAAAGGGAATATGAGAAACAAAAGGAGTGGGGTTGAGAGAGGATACTTCCTACTCAGTCTAAGTTTAAAGTGTATTTCTGTGGAAATGGCAGGAAATGAAGCAGAAATGAAGCCTGTCTTTTATGTCTCTTGTGTTGCTATCTAAAGTGCGTACACAAAGAGTCACTACCCTGACACGAGAGTTAACACCGGCTGTAGAGTTACACATCTCCTGGTGTGACTGCGCCCAGGTAGATTGGAACTAAGCACGTTCACTTCTGCCACTTTAAATTCTCTTTTGTATTGCCCTGCATTGCTGAAATATACATGGCTAACAGTTCATGTGTGTGTGGCTGTCTCTGTGCATTGCTGTCACAACATGCCCCTTTCAGAGAGTTTTTCTCAAGAGATTTTGGTGAACCTGACCATCTAATATTTACATTAAGGCAAGTAATGTCTAAGTTGTGCAGGCCTGGAGCATACATTCACATATCATTTGCATGCTAAATAATAAACATCCACATACAAAGTTCTGAAAAATTACACACACAGGGAAGATTATATGTTCTGGGATGTGACCAATTGAATCAAAGGAATCAGTTTGTTATTTATTTATTCAAAATTTTCTGATTAAATTGAATAATGTTTTAGCTTTAGTGATCAAAAGCATGTCTAATTAACTCAAATAATGTATACAATTTAGCAACATTTTATTAAAAGTTTAACACAAATTACATTTTTAGGGCCCTATGAAATGTTTTATTAAATGTTGTGTTGTCCATTTTAGTTTTTCTGGATTGATAAGTAAATAAAAATGTACAATCAAAAATGGTGGTAATTAAACAAAGGCATAAAACATTAACAATTTAATTAATATTTTTAGTAAAAATTCTTTTACATTTTTTTTGGCATAAAAAGTGTTGGAAAATGGAGGTTTATTTAAGAATTATGTAATATTCTTTAGTTTTCATTATTATTTTATTATTGTTATTATTATTACTACTACTAATATACTACTACTACTATTTGATAAGTACATTCTACAGTACAATAGTAATACATTTGTCACAATTTATTCAAGTTAAACTTATTCACGCAGAACATACAGACTGCACAGCCCTACTTTTGATTTATTCATCCAAAATTTACCAAATTACATGAGATTCACCATTATACTGTAAATACTATTTTTATAGCTGGATTTTGTGATTTAGTCCACTTTTCCGCATCAAGGAAGTCATAAATAGCTTCTAACATCAGCCATGTTTCACCAATCCTAAACAAACTGCAGTTCTCCTGCCAATATTGTTTAGCAGAAGGTTTGTTCAACTACATTTTTAAGCCATCTTCAGAAAGGTGAACTAAGGATTGATTTTGGTTCAACTATGAAGTATTATTTCACAGCCCCTTTTGGCAAATGAAAAATACAAAAGTCTGATTTTGAAAAAAATAATAATAATAAAAAATAAAAATAAAAATAAAGACGAGCCCTGGCAATCATTGCCATTATGCCCGTGAGCCTGTTTCAATACAGTTATTCTGGTTGTAGTTCACCATTCCTCAAATCCCAACTCTCTCTGCTGTGGTCCATCTACTGTACAGCAGCTAATCTTAGATTATGTTTTGTCTGTATATTTCCAATGTGACTTTCATTTAATTGGAATGCACAGCTAAAAATTCAAGAGTGGACCTAGTTACCATGCTGCTGATGAGCTTTACATTACTGAACAATAAATATGCATGTAATAACATTTAAGATATCTACAACATGAATGCACAAGGTGACGGATGGTTATCGCAAATAACATTCACATCTGCAATCATAATCAGCATCATGTAACTCCTGTCAATACCTCTTATCTGTTGGTTGCATGTAACTTCATCCATCACAGAGCCAATGAGTTCCTGCTCTTTCAAAGCCTGTTTGAGGGTATAAAGTCAAGATCACAGGGGTTGATAACAGATCCACACCCACTGACCTTAGTTTTCTGATTGACAAATGTGTGGCAGATATGAGAGTCTGCTGCCTGTGGTCATATTGGTCATATTGGTCTGGTGGTTACAAGTGCTCATATTCAATATAGTTCAAATTTGCTATGGTAATATTTTTGATTCCATATACTCAGAACACAGACAACGAAAAGCCGCGCTTTCAGAAACTGTTTTGCATTACACATCAAGCTAGCTGGCTGACTGGTAAAGGACTTCCAGACATTTCCCCCATTTCTCTTTCTCTGCCTTTTATTTAGCTTGAAAATAACTTGAACCCTTTTAGCTATCAATGGCAACTCATGTCAGGCAGCTAAGGCAGCAAGTTTGCACCCTTGGGGCGCAGAGAGATTGGCTTCTCTGGAGCCGAGCGATATGGACTACCGCCCAATTTTGTTGGCTAATTAGCTTTGCTGCGATTTTGCTGCCCTTAGCTTATCAGCTCAGGAGCCATGTCTGTACTTCAGCTTGTGTAGTGTAACTGTGTGTAACTTGTGTAGTGCAACTGACTGGCTGCAGAATCAGAGGTTATTTTACAGTTATCCAGCACAAAGGCGCGTGCGCACACACACACACACACACACACACACACACTACATAAATACAAAAGCCTTATATTGGTGATTTATGGTGATTGTTAATCTTGATCTCAATCTCTGTTTATATAAACAAACACACACACACACACACACAAACAATAATAGTTGACTATTGTGCTGAACAATATTAACTAAAAAAGAATAAGTACAACAGTACAGGACTAAAACACAACACAAACAAATGTAATTGATGCTCAGCCAAGCCCTATTTAGACTCAGATTATAATAAGCCTTCTAAAGGAGATTTTATCGTGATTATTCTCTGGCCAGCTATTGCAAAAGCCCTTGATAAACTTGCAGAACAATTGCAATAAAATGATTGCAAAAAAAAATTACTTATTACTTTAAAATAAGAGGTTAATGAAGAAGCAGATTAACTAAATTGTAAACCATTTATCTATCTTTGTCAACTCAGTGTTTGATCCTCAGTTTGTGGAGCGTGTGTGACATAAGTGGCGAACAGCCACATGCCTTGCAACACAGAGCAAGGGAGATTCACTTCTCGCGAGAGAGCCAGCGAGATTCAAAATTATTTTGCTAAAGGTTAAGAGATTGAAGAATATGAGGAATTTACTGTAAATGCATTTACACTGAAGAAAGTATAAAATAAATTATAAATTATAAAATAAATTATCTTGCTTAATCAGTGCAGTCACAAGTGAAACTGGTGAAGTTAGTTTATATAGTTGATAATATATAGCGATAGAGACTCGAACATGTAAGGTCACATGTAATAATTTTTAAAGTGTTATCTATTGATTCCACAGCTTGTTTATATTATATATGATCTGTATATATTAATATTATTTTAAAATAAATGCTTTATAAGAACTGTTAAACAAAAATTGCTTGTGTGTAATGGATTAATAATAATATAAATCATATAATAATTGTATAAATCATATATAAATCATATAAAATAATTCTAAGTAATTATCATTCAAGCCAGACAGAATTTATTTTTATGATTATTTATTTATGTATTTATTTATTTATTTACTTTAGTGACCTTTAATTTGGAGGAAGAGAAACTGGGGGAGTGACTTTTTTTTTGCATCAGACCCATGTCACTTTGCTCACATCTGATTGGTCCAATTTCAGTTTGAGATCTCTTACCCAGAATATAACCTGCCCTGGAGCAGGTTAGCTGTGGAGTGCAAGTTACTATGGCAATGAACGCTGCTAAAAGCCAAGCCACTTTCATTGTACCTAAAACCCAGGATTGGTGCAAATTAAATTTCAACTTAACTGGGTCGCCAGCAAATCCGGCTTCATGGTACAGACCCCAGATCTAAGGCCTACTTATGGCGGCAATTCTATGCCATTAATAACCGAGCGCACCACTGATGCTGGCGCGCGTGGTAAATCACTTCCGCAAGAGGAAAACAGATTTACGCGCGAGGAAACGGGAGCCCGCAAGCTCATTTCAAACCCTCGCGCACGCTTGACGTCCTCTGCGCGCAATACAAGCCCTTGCACGCGCATGATCATTCCCCACATCCTCGCTCTCGATCTTCCCTCACCTGCTCGCGCTAACACTTTTATTTTTGTCAGTCGTGGGGCGGGGCTTGCTGTTTTAATTGTAACCTATTTGCTTTGTCAGTTTTTTTTTTCAACAAATATGGGTTAAATACATTAAAAAATCACTGCTATGTCCCAGTCTAGATATAGCTCTTTGATGTCCTGAAGATTTAGCAGTTAAATACATCATTAAAATCTACTTAGATTAATTCATAAACAGCAGTGTGGTGACAGGGTAACTAAAACAGGGTCACCATACCTCATCTCTTTTTACCTTTAATTAAGGACACTTTTCCCCTTGTTCAGTGCCTCTTGAAGAAAACATGAACCTGGCAATCTGTGCATCCTCCACTCCTTGGTCTCCCTTGACCCTGTTTTAAAGAAAAAAAAAATACAATACATTTCCAGAAATAAAATTCAAAGAGCATCTGTGGCGCATTGGACTGATGCACACAAAATGTATCAATCCGAGAGATATGAGGTATGGACAATCTGCTTTCTTTACTCTGTCACCACACTGCTGTTTATGCATTAGTCTAAGTGGATTTTTAACTATGTATTTAACTGCTAAATCATTAGCTATTGTTCAAGAATTTGAATCACTTTTGAGTTCGGATGGGTTGAGGGCACTCAAACACCTTCTGAATTAAACTGGTCCTAATATCCCTGTTAAAGAACTGTATTTGCTTTGTCAGTTTTTTTTTTTCAACAAATATGGGGGAAATACATTAAAAAATCACTGCTATGTCCCAGTCTAGATATGGCTCTTTGATGTCCTGAAGATTTAGCAGTTAAATACATCATTAAAATCTACTTAGATTAATTCATAAACAGCAGTGTGGTGACAGGGTAACTAAAATATTACGATGTATCTATTTACAAGATTAAAGATAAAACATTTGGAAAACTTTACTGTCATTCCTATAGCTTTAATATAGCCTATACATGTGTGTGTGTGTGCGTGCATCATTACAGTCTTTAAAAAGGGTTCATATGTGTATCTCTTATCATCAGAAGACTGCAATCATTAGTAAACAGAAGACTTCCTATTAATAAAGTATCTGAAAAAGATCTACTCTATGAACAATGCATTAAATTACATTAAATAAAGACAAAATAAATAAATAAAACAAGCAAATGAAACGATAACTCACATGTATCTGGTCCACTGATGCCATGTCTTAAGTCAAGAGAATTATAAATCATCTGATAACAGGCGTCCAAAACTGACTTCCGGAAAAGAGGAATAACCAATGACATTTGAGGTTACAATTAAAACAGCAAGCCCCGCCCCACGACTGACAAAAATAAAAGTGTTAGCGCGAGCAGGTGAGGGAAGATCGAGAGCGAGGATGTGGGGAATGATCATGCGCGCAAGGGCTTGTATTGCGCGCAGAGGACGTCAAGCGTGCGCGAGGGTTTGAAATGAGCTCGCGGGCTCCCGTTTCCTCGCGCGTAAATCTGTTTTCCTCTTGCGGAAGTGATTTACCACGCGCGCCAGCATCAGTGGTGTGCTCGGTTATTAATGTCATAGAATTGCCGCCATACCCTACTCTATAGCAATCAAAACATCTTTACAAACAGACCAATATCAAAGCTGACACTATAAACAGCACAGCAGGCCTAGAACATAACGCAAAAGACTAAGAGTGATACAATAAATAGTTTTTCACCCTTGTCCGTAAAGCTGAGGATTACATCACAGTTGGCAGTTGAATCTTCTTATTTCAAGGTAATTCCATTCAACTCAGAACATGTGCATCAGATCAAATATAAAAGAATTCCTGTTTTAAAGGTAAAGTGCAGCAGTGGCAGTTTGTAAAATATTTCATCATTTCAATTTTGATGTATGGTGTCTGAGTATTATGAGTCTTTTTTATTTTCTAAAATAAAATAAAATAAAATAAAATAAAGTGAAACTGATACACAAATAAGTATTTTGGGTGAGCAGGTCATGTTATTTGCCAGGCACAGACATCTTAGGCCACAGAACCAAAGGTTTTCCAGTGTAAACACAATTCTGCATTGGAACTGTTGTGAGTGACATTAAAGATATTTTCATATCAATATATCATTGGTATTGTTACTGATATGTAGGTTAATGTCATTGCATTGTGGATTCGTTTGCTCATTTTTTTCTGTGCTGTCAGCTTTTGTTTACTTTGTTGTGTTGTTTTCTCCTGCACCACTAGGTTAGTGCAGCTGGTTCTTGCTCATAATTATTTTGCCAAAAAAAAAATCCTCAACCAAGCATTTAACATTGATTTTGGGATCACAAAATCTAGCAGGACAAGACTGTTGGTTTTGTTGTGTTACTGTATTTGTCTCACCTTCAGCAAAGATTTAAAAAGCGTAACTGTTATAAATATCTAAGATATTATACATCTCTTTTTTCCCTTCCTCTCACAAAATCAGTCAAGGCACACAGTAGTTTTTCCACGCTTTCTGAGATTGCACAATTTATCATTTAACTCGCATGAGATTCTGGCAGGTTTTTGAACTGTCTTTTGAAATGTGCTCTTGTTTATGTGCCTGTTGCAGCCAATTATTATTTTCAGAAGCAGTCATTTCACACCTAGTTATCATTTTATTATGAAATAAATATTTATATGGATATAACAGAGTCCTTTGGGAAGTTTCTAGTGAGTTTCAATCAATATGTCTGTCCAGCACCCATTCAGGCAAAATCCATTACTTTTTGTCATGTGACTGGTAAAGCAGAGATGGTTTTCAGAAGAAAATTACAGACTGAAATGAGCACAAGAACTGGGTTTTTTTTTTTTTTT
>NW_015544178.1:187875-194804 GCF_001515605.1 Sinocyclocheilus anshuiensis
CCCCTAAGAAATACACTATCTTCTGTGTATAATGATCCATACAAGCTCTCACCATCGAGAAGGCCACTAAGGATGAAATAAAGTGAATGATGAGTGCTGTCAAACCGGAGCTCCCTAATGGCCATCTAATGTGTTTCTAGCCAACATTTAGCTCCAGGGGTTCTTCACTGGGCATATTGTATATATGTAAGGCCACCCCTCATAGCAGTTGAGGCCAATGTAATTGTTCTCATGTCATTAAAATTTGATTTGTTGGATAAGTAATATGGTTATACCCTTTTCAGATCTCGATCTCTCTCTGCTTCGGAACATCAGCAACCCTGATTTCATTTCTAATGCAAATTGATTTTAACATCTTTGTCCACTGCTTGTGTCTACTTTTATTTCCCATAGCTGTGAGAAGAAACAAGATGTGATGGGAGATGTTGAAGTTTGGAACAAGTGATGGATCTTTGTTTATGCTGCATTATTTACTCACCCGCATGCTGTTCCAAACCGGCACTGAATGAATGAATGAATGAATGAATGAATAATTAAATAAAGGATTTATTAGGGATTTAAATGTAGGATTTATTTTGAAAGAGTTTGTCTCAGAAATTGCTAGTAAATCTCACAAATAACTATAAAGAAACAGCAAGTAACACATTGACTTAAAATTCTGAAGCAGGAAAACTGAAATAGTATTTTCTTTTAAAATGTACTTCAATAATCTTTATTTACTGTTAGCTTTCTTAGCAAGTTTTCTGAAGCCAAAATTTAATTCATTTATTTATGTATTTATTGATAATTTAATCAGGCAATATGCAAAAGATTCACCATGTTTTATTTATTTGCCACTTTTTCTGTTCAGGTTGCAGCATTGCATTTGATTGCAACACCAAAAATACCTCAATTTTTCCATTCTACTCAAATAATGCAAACGTTATGTACATTACATGTGCAACTGCAACCTAGAATTAGGATGTGTTTACATCAGTGCCTGTTCATTATTCATTATCTTTTATCATTTTCACTCCATCCTTCATCTCAGTAAGATGCCATGTTCTCCTTGCTGAGCTCCATAAATGCAAACAGACAAGCTTGTCCTCTTTTTTTTTTTACCTATTGAGAAAAATCTGAATGATTTGCTGCTGGACTCAGGCATTCTGCATTAATGCTTTTCCTGTCTCAAGGAGGGACATGACACCAAGGTGTTGGCTGATATGTGTCCATTTTAGCAGCGGAAAGGGGAAAGGTGCTGTTATTCTATGAAAACCCCCTGTCTGCCTATTGAGGTCTCCAACTATTAACCCAGCAGAGCTAAAAGCTGGACATCACACAGACAGCATTCGCTGAGGTGGATGATGGAGTGCCCCCTGGTTGCCAGGGTACTGATTGTGCTTTTACCTGTGTGCTTTGAACAGGAGTGAGTGATGGAGAGAGAGTAAGCAGGCAGAATTCACACAGGTTCACGACTCAGTGGGCAGCAAGAGTTGCAATGGATGAAAGTAACTCTGTGTAGACACCTTGAAACAGAGAGACTGAATTGCGGTGTTAATTCTTACACAGTTTGTTGTTTTTGTCTTTTGAAGAAAATATTTCATACACTCATGTTTATGTCTGTGCATTAGCGTTGACAGTCATAGCATTGGCGGTGGTTACATCTATAGAGGCAGTAGGTGGAGGCAAATGACTTCAGTCTTCAGTCATTTGAATCATTCATAAAGAATCAATGTGGAGGAGAACCAAACAACCAACAAGAGTGTCTTACTAAGTGAGTCAGTGAATCATTCATGCAACAGAGTCATTCGAAAATTTTGATTACTGAAGGAACAAAGTGAGAATTTTCTTGTTTTATCTTTCTTCTTTCATGGCTTGATGTGAGAATTAGACAAAGATACTTTTCGATTAATTGATTAAGATTGATTAAGGTGTCTTAAAGATTTGTTTTAAGGTTTGTCAACTATAAACTGTGAGAGTGTGCCATATGGTCAGGAAGGATTAAAATGTGCAAGACTTGAATTGAGATTGTCATGTGATATTGTAAGATTGGATGATATTTTTGGTGAATCAATTCCATTGAAGAAGATACATAAATATCCTGAAAAAGACCATCAATACCTATAACTACAGTAGATGGAAAACGTTCCAATGTATACTGTGTTTCATACACTATAGTCGATAAAAGAAGCCTCTTCGGCTTGGTTGAACATGCAAACAATGAGAGATCAATAGGTATCAGTTAGACTCAGTTTATGGAGATGCCTGAGTGGATTTGGGTATCAAATATACATAAAGACATAAGGACACATCTTGATGTATCTATTAGATATAATAGTACTCTATGTGTGTAGTCTAATAGTAAATTGAGTGTGTTTACATTGTGTGTTAACGTTCCTAATATAAATATAGATTACGTAACTCGCATTACTTGTAATGCGTTACCCCCAACACTGTATATATATATATATATATATATATATATATGTGTGTGTGTGTGTGTGTGTGTGTGTGTGTGTGTGTGTGTGTGATGTTAATTTAATTCACTGTCATTAAATTACTTAATTTATAATCAAATAATAAATAAATGATTAAAAAAGTACTATTTATCTGTATTTCCCAACTTTGCAGTGTAACAAAGTGTGAGCATTACGTTTCATTTTGTGAGCATTCACCATGCACCTTTCTAGTCAATTTCACAACAGTTTTAGTTTTTTGTTGTTGTTTATTGTTGAGAGCTAGCACACAGATGGAAGTCACACATCTGTCAGTGGGAAGAGAGAATTATGCTCTTTAGGTCACGGTGAGATATTTGAAGGTATAAGCAAACACTTAAACTCTCACTGCTGTATAATGCTAATCTTGCTGAGCAGCTTTTAAAGTGATGGTTGCTGCATCAATTTGTGACATCAATTTGTGACGAGTTGAGAATTCCACTTCCTCCCCAGGGCAATCTGCAACCAATGCAGTAGACGGCAACAATCTTTCTGGAATCGATTTAGCAGCCTTTTTTCTAAGCATCTGGTGAACCTTTGGAAATTTTATATGTTATCTTTAAATTCACGTACATCACAGCTCAATAATTTTGAGACATCACTGAAGTGGCAGCAATTTGTAATTTAGTTTCATTGTATTTGCAATTTAATCATTAACTGGACTGAATAACTAAATAGCTGAAAATGTCATATTTTATGTGGATTTGTATTATTATTATTATTATTATTTTTATTATTATTATTTTGTAAGTGTGTGTGTGTGTGTGTGTGTGTAGTTTTGTATGTATTGATTTACAATATATAAAGGCATTTCATCTTAAGTACCACAAAAATGTATATTCCAGCTGGTTTATAATGACATCATGGAATATTCTTCAGCATCCTCTTTCAGGCTGGGCTGAACACAGACATATCTCTATTGTATAAAGCACTATAAAAATAAAGGTGGTTTGACTTGAAGTATCATGAAATATGACGTATCATCTCTTTGGCTGACATGCATTATTAATATTATTTTCATTTTAGTTTATGTGAAATCATTACAGAATATTTGAGTATATTTCACCACACCCTGCTGTCTCACCTGAATTTGAGGTCAGAGCACAAGCTCAGATCTTAAGGATAAGTTTGTAAGTGTGTGTGTGTGTGTGTGTGTGTGTGTAGTTTTGTATGTATTGATTTACAATATATAAAGGCATTTCATCTTAAGTACCACAAAAATGTATATTCCAGCTGGTTTATAATGACATCATGGAATATTCTTCAGCATCCTCTTTCAGGCTGGGCTGAACACAGACATATCTCTATTGTATAAAGCACTATAAAAATAAAGGTGGTTTGACTTGAAGTATCATGAAATATGACGTATCATCTCTTTGGCTGACATGCATTATTAATATTATTTTCATTTTAGTTTATGTGAAATCATTACAGAATATTTGAGTATATTTCACCACACCCTGCTGTCTCACCTGAATTTGAGGTCAGAGCACAAGCTCAGATCTTAAGGATAAGAGTATGCCGTTATGCTGCATGTTATACTAGAAATAGATTTCTTTATTCATGTTTATGCTGTTTTAATGACAAAATATCAGCTTTCATGTTTGCTTGACAAGAAAATGTGGCATTCTTTCATGATGACTGTAACAAAGTTCGTAGTCACGGGAAGAAGGAGGCGGGAACCGGTGAACATTCAAACAAAACTTTAATAATAAAATAAACACAAAATAGCGCGACAGCCCCTCACGGACGACTATCACGCACAAACAGAACCAAAACACAAAATAAAGTCAAGGCCTGGGCCTCTCTCGTCCAACACTGTCGTCACTCCTCCTTTTATCCTTCCAGAGCTCCTCCGTGGGACTCGAGACCGATGAGTGGAGCAGGTGTCACGCATTAGCATACTCCACCGGCCTCGCTCCGTTCCCACGGCTCTCGGCCCCGCCCCGCCCCTCTCGTCACAATGACAATCTTACTTCTAAAATAAGCTCAGGAGGGAATTCATAGATGGTGAGTACAGAATTAATGTGCACCACTTGAGAATAGAGATTTGGAAATCAAATTCTGAATCATGGCCCAGTAACACCATTAGTTTGAAATCACTTTTATAGAGGGATGCCTCACCCCTGGGAATGAATGATGATCAGACTCATCTGCCTTTATCAGCCAGTCTGATGATGAAAGAGATGTTTATCATGCCACCAGAGAACTTGATCAGCCAGAGGTAAGATGTTCTTATCGCAGGAGTTACAACTTTTATTGCCAGAATGTTGTAATTGCGAATTTGAAAGCCTCTGATGATGCGTTTGGATCTCTTGCCCAGGCTGTCCAAATAAAACTTTCAACACCACATCAGAGGATTACCCCGTGCTTGCATCAACACACTTGCAGCCTCCAAAGTTCTGTTAGCTATGCAGGGTGTTAGCGACATGGTGCTTTCGGGCTGATTCACTCTCATTACGACTATATGAGGTGAATTGAATCAACACAAACCTAATTTGTTCCATATGGCTTTGATGAGCGTTTATTGCTGGTTTGCTGCACATTCCCACTTCTCTCTTGACTTGGTAAATGATAAAACATTGCTGGCTAACACACTGAAGTGCACTAAGAAGCCTGAAAGTTAGTAAGCCTTTTAAAAGCCAATACTCTCTTGTCCTATTCTGGATGATGCTTGTGGACCTCTATCTTGTGAAATACTAGTGTTTTTGTTGGTTTGTTTCTTACTAGATATATATGTGTATATATATATATATATATATATAATTTTATTTATTCATTTTTTATTTTTTTGCTCCTCACACTGCACACTGTGTTTCTCCTTCAGGAACTCGAGCTGCGTTGAGAATCGCTTTGGGAATGTCCCTGCATGACCGCGTTCTGAAGCACATGTAAAATCGGCCCAATGGAGCAACGAGACGTCACGAGCGGGGTGACGTGAGCACCAGGAAGTATAAAAGCGCATCCGGCAGAGTGCAAGTTAGCTTCTGCTCTTCAGTAGCGCTCTGTGTATGTGTCAGTCTATTTACTGTTGTCTGTCAGTCCACAAGCAGCTTTGGGAACGCCCCTGCGTGACCGCGTTCTGAAGCACGTGTCAAACCGGCAGTGCACAAGTTAGCTTCTGCTCTTCAGTAGCGCTCTGTGTATGTGTCAGTCCTATTTATTGTTGTCTATCAGCCACAAGCATATCAATCATGTCAAAAGCAAAGTCTAAGTCTATGGCGAGCGAACGGCATTACCGATGTTGTGTTCCTCCCTGCCCACGATATCTGGCGGCGGGGATACACATGATTTGTGTGTTGTTTGTTTAAGAGCGGAGCGTGCACGGTCAGCTCTCGAGGGATTTGATTGTCATGACTGCGAGTTGCTCTCGCTGTGCGTGCTCCGCTCTCGCCTGGCCGTGTTTGATGAGAGCGGCCAGGCTCGCGATCCCGCTGGCAGCGGTCCCACTGTTCTAGATCCACGGCTTCCTCTCAGGGATCGGAAGCCCGCGCTGCGGTTTCTTCCCCCCGGAGAGAGATCCCGGCACTTCATCTATCTTCCTCCAACGAGGTGTCTGATGCTGTTAAAAGTAAGTTACTAATGTCGAATTTTAGGATTAATTATTGTAACTGAAAATCATATTTAGGTCAAAGCTGTCAGTTGACTTTTACTCAAGTTCTTGATTTGTGTACTTCGTCCACCACTGGAGGCGAGGAAGCATGCGGCGGCGTTTCAACGTTTCCTCCCTCGTCGCTCCCAGGCCCATGGGGCTGCTGAGCGGGAGCAGCCCTGGCCGTCAAGCTCCTCATACCGCCAGTCTCAAAAACAGAGCATTGCAACCCGCACCCCTCCGCAGAAAGAACGGGGGTCGGGCGACGCTCTCAGTCGGGGTCTGCGGACCATTATTTTGTCAAAGAGGACCTCGACTAAGCGGTCCTGACGCCACCATCGTCAGGCCCCTGAGGGCAGCCCCACCTGGGGAGGAAAGGATAACACCTCAGTATACGGTGCTCGATCCTCCTCCGTGCCCTCACGGAGATTCACTGGTACCCCTGCCATCCTCGGTGCTTCAGGACTCAGTGAGCTCCGACGAGCAAAATTCCCAACTGCTGCCCGGCGACTGTACGGCACGGCACGGGAATGCTCATCCCCTCAAGTGAGGGTGCTACAGCAGTCAGGTCGGTCGTTCCCTGCCGGTCATCTGCTTCAGGGCACCGAACTAGCTCCTCTAATAATACCAGAGGCCAGCCTTGAGAGGCTGGTTCCCTTAGTAGATTTTCTGGTAGCGTGGAAACTTCTACCAAATATCTCAAAATGGGTCCTGCAGATTGTAGAGAAAGGTTACAGAATCCAGTTCGGTTCTCGTCCGCCTCGTTTCAACGGGGTCATCCCCACACTAGTGGGCCCCGAGCAGGCTCTGGTAATGGAACAAGAAGTAGATACTCTCTTGAGGAAGGGGGCCATAGAACGTGT
>NW_015544178.1:195489-196818 GCF_001515605.1 Sinocyclocheilus anshuiensis
CTTTTGGCCTGCTGTACATGAGACCCTTGCAGTGGTAGCTCAGAACCAAAGGATTTTCCCCGAGGGGGAATTCGCTTCGCGTGATCAAGGTCACGCGGCGATGCTTACGTGCCTTAGACATGTGGAAGAAACGTTGGTTCCTGGTTCAAGGCCCGATGTTAGGGGCTCCTTGTCGTCGCGTAACGCTAACGACGGATGCCTGTCTCACGGGCTGGGGAGCGGTCATGAGTGGCCGCTCTGCCCAGGGTCTGTGGGAAGGCCATCATCTCTTTTGGCACATCAACTGCCTGGAGATGCTGGCCGTGTTTCGAGCTCTGACACACTTCCTTCCAGACCTAAGGGGACATCATGTGCTTGTCCGCACACACAACACATCGGTGGTCTCCTACATCAATCGGCAGGGGGGTCTGCGTTCACGCCCCTCGTACAAGCTGGCAGATCCTTCTGTGGGCTCCTCTCACTGAGAGCAGTCTACATTCCTGGGTAACTCAATCGGGGGCAGATATCCTGTCGAGACAGGGGCTGAGGCCCGGGGGATGGAGGCTCCACCCCGAGGTGGTGGAGCTCATTTGGAGGGAATTTGGCCAGGAGGAAGTGGATCTATTTGCGTTGCAGGAAACGACACACTGTCCGCTCTGGTTCTCCCTCACGCATTTTTAACCTCTTAAAGACGTCCTGTGGACGTCAATATTGGGACGTCCAAAAGACGTCGAAAAAAGATGTCATAAAAACGTTCATTCTGGCTCTTCAGAGGACGTCATTTCAACGTCCGAAAAAGACGCTGAAATGACGTCGTTTGGACGTACCTTTGCTCAGTGGGTTACCACGCCCTTCTGGATGGTCAATCATTGCGAAGACACCCACTTAAAACTCGCACTAAGGTGCCCTCATGGGATCTGGCTGTGGTTCTGGAGGGCTATCAGAATGCGGTCACGCAGGGGCGTTCCCAAATCGATTCTGGTCGCAGCGTCTCGTTCCCTCGGGGAGCCAAGGTTACATACGTAACCTAGAGACGATTTATCTGAACTCCACCTTTAAGTTTATACAAAATAATGTTCAAAAAATGTTATAGAATAATTTGCACAAAAATTTAAATCTGCTGAAAATGTACTCACCCTCTGGCCATCCAAGATGTAAATGAGTTTGTTTCATCCTCTGAACAGATTTGGAGAAATTTATGACAAGGGATGGACGACAGGGGAAGAGTTATTATAAGTTTTGGTTAAAATGCGTTGATGATGCCTTTGTTGATGGAACCCAGTCCCTGCAGAGGATCTATTGGTAAGCAGGTGATGTAAATTTCTTCACGACTGTTTCCCAAGAATCGAG
>NW_015544178.1:196980-201908 GCF_001515605.1 Sinocyclocheilus anshuiensis
TATATATACACATATATATGAGGCTAATAAAGCCTTTTAAAAATAGCACTATTAATACATCAATTAATTTATGTAATAAATAAATAAAAGCCAACAATGTGTTTAACCAAACCTGTTAGATACTGAACGATATCCCATGATGCCATTGTGAACCAAGTGAACATTGTCTGTGACTTCTTACACACATATATGACAGCATGGGCAACCATAAATGCCATGCTAAAATTAAATATTAATTTTGCTTAATTAAAATCTGAGCAGCAGCCCCTGTAAAAGTGAATGAATAGCACCAACTGTCTCTGTTATTCAACATACTCTTATAATTATTGATATCACTCTTTATGATTATTCTATACCCTCTTTTTTCTGGTTTATTTCCACTGAATAATTTTCGCTGAATGATTTATGGCCAAGTTGAACACTAGTGACAAGGCTCCCAGAAGTATGACAGCGGATGCAATCCACAATCCTCTCATGCCTGCTCATTTACTGTATCTGCCTACTTCACTGCAGGATTCTGTGTAACTGGTTAGGTGGCCTTAACCGACCCAGAGTTCAATTAGCAGAAAGAGTGATTTAATGAGCTAAAATAGCACAACGCATTATGTTCTTGCAATCAAGAGTTTTTCAGTGATGAAAAAGCTATAATATATTATAGAGAAGTATTTCTGCTTTGAATATGGATGTGTACTGTTGCGAATTCTGTGCATAGAAACACTATGGGATGTACGTTTGGGTCACCTGGTTATAAGCCAGTAATATTGTATTAATACTGGTAGTCAGTGGTCTGTAAAGTTTTGATAAAAATGTTGATGTTACTTGGGAAGCAAAGGACTGCAGTCAGAGATGTGAATCTAATTGCAGGAAGTTTAATTACAAGAGCAAAATTAGAACCGGGAACAGGAAACACATGGAGTATATCTAACAACTGACCATGAAACAGAGTAACAAAGAAACAAGGGACACCTGGGGAACACAATCAAGGGCAACTAATCAGAAAATAAACTACAAGATGACTAAAAACTGGGACGGGAAACTCAGGAGACAAGAACACAAAGAAGTTCAAATGTAAGGCAAAATTGGGAATGTGACAATTGAAAAGATAGGTTGAAAGTATTTTAAATTAAAACACACTATTAACAAATAAAATGAGAAAAACTACAAGATATCAACAGTTTTTAAAAGAATAAAAATGTAGCAAGACTTGATTCAATCTTAAAATACAGCTAATAAAGCAAATGAACAGTGAATCTGTAGTAAGTTACGTGTAACTCACATGAATCTGCGCAAAAAAAAACAACTCAATAGACTCTAAAGCAGCGGCTAACACCAGAAACACACAGACACATCTGACTACATACGACAATGAAGAAGCACAGGACTGCAAGCACAAGGAGAATAAATAGGGAGACAAACGAAGAGGGTAACGAGGGAGACACAGGTGGAGTAACTTAAACAATAATGAGGTGACAAGATGGGAGGGGACAGACAATAAGACAGGAGAGAGCACATGGCACCAAACAAACACAACACAAGCCATGTGCTCACAAAAATCCACAGGAGTGCCCTCTGGTGGCCCTCTTGGGCACTCCAGCTGCAGACCGTGACAGCTATAAATTGCTTGTTTAAATTCAGATTTGCTGAATACAAATACGTACGATTTTTTAAACAGTGGGTGAGTAGATCACACCATTATTTTATGTTGCTTTATAAAAGCTTCGATTGCAAAAGATTGTTGATAAATACATTTATAGAACTTTTTTTTTTTTTAAGCTCAGCATTGAACTCTCCTCGTGTGAATAATGTAGCCTAACCTTTTAATATGGATGGTACATTAAATATGCTATGCATGTGAATTTTTTTTTACATTTAAACAGCCTTGAAAAAACTGTATTTGAAAAATTAGTAACTAATTTGCAACTCGAATGGAGGGAGGCCAGCAGGGCATGTTAACACAGAAGTACTGACCACCCCAAGAGCCCACCGTTCTTGTCAAACCACCGCTGACAATTAAAGAACACAAGCGAATGATTCGATAACAGAAAGTGTTACCATCCATAGATCTGCAGGCTTTAGAATGAAGATTTGCGGTATATTTGTATGCAAGGTCCAGCCTCACTTAGCGAAACAGAAGTGCAGATAAAGCCTAATGCAAGCGTCTAATTTTGCAGGTTTGAATTCATCCCAAACATCAGTCCTTCTCTCCACACTGGTGTGGCGGTAAGCCCAGATGCTTTGTGCACTTCAAAGCTGTTAAGACCTGGCTTTCTGACTGTGTGTAAAACAAAGGAGCTTTACTACCTCTGCCTTTAAGCTTTTGAGGGGCACGAAAAAAAAAACCCTCAATATCACCTCTAAGAAAAGATTCAGGAATAACACATTAAACAACAAAGACGAAAAACACTCCCAAAAGTGCTTCAAACTTCCTTCACTGCTCTTCTTAAAGTTCTTGAAAAGGCTGGTGAATAGCTAAAGGAACAAGCGTGAAGCTGAGCGAGAGAGAGTTGGGGTGGGAAAAGGATGAGGCCTGTCTTATCGTCTGCCAGAGCGACTTAGATTAGCCGGGAGCAGGACATAGAATGAGGAGTGGGAGAAGAAGAAAAAAAAACACAAAAACTGCTGGGCGGTATTAAAACAGACAGTTCCATTAGCCTAGTAATAAGATGAAACGGTGCAATACTGAAAAAAAAAAGGTAGAACTCCCTTTCGTGCTTTCTTGGATTCTATATTTTCTTATTGCAGAAATAAGCGCAGGCTTTTCATCTAAATTCTCTCACCAGTATCCAATAGCAGGTAACTGATAACAGGGAGTTGAAGGACTCCATTATGATATGCAGGGTATTAATTATAGCTTTTTTGCATCAGCCGTAGCCAGAGCCAGGGCAAATAAAATAAGCCCTGAACTTTTGACTATTCCCACCAGACTTCATTGTTATCAGCACTGTGTCGAACCGCCCAAAGCAGTCCTGTTGGCAAACGACTGCTGAATGTGTTCTGTCCGAGTGGGGTTTATGATTTATGAGGCTTGTGCGGGCTAATCACCGCAGGAGATGTAGAGGAGCATCATCGTGAGAAACTCCTGCACACTTGCGTTCGGCTCCACTGACTACAGGATGTTGTGATTCATAGGAAGCATGTCAAATTCCTTTCATCATGCCTGTCCTTTTCTCTCTCTATTTCGCTCTAATTTTCACTCTCTAAGAAGAACACACCCTACTGATGGACATTAAAACTTGTTTATGATTTTTTTTTTTTTACAGTCAGTTTTATGTGGACACATTAGTCTTTCTAAGGAATTATGGTCTTGGGCCAAAGGACAATTTTTGTAAGCAACATATTTCACTGTAGTAGTACTATACATATTTTGCTAGAGCCTTGTATGTTTATGTGGAGAACTCTTATGAGGATAGTCAAAAAATGAAAAGTATCTCGTATTTACTCCCCCCCATGTCAAAAAAAAAAGGTCATACGGGTTTGGAATGACTTTAAGGTGAGTATGTGATAACAGAATTTTCATTTATAGGTTAACTTTCCCTTCAAAAGACTAAAAAGATAGTAGTTCGACTATCAATAGTTTTTTGTTTATAGTTGTTGGGACTCTGCATATACTTGTGTCAATGTTGTCATGATGTCCTTTTCTTGCAACTTTAGAGTAATTAGTCACGTGTCATTTATGGCTCAGCTGATTGGCTCAAAACAAAGATGTCAGCTGAGCAACTGCAACTGAAATGAATGGGAATGCTAAGCTTTTCTCGGTATTATAGGTACTCATATATTAAAGTAACCATAACATTTGCATGGAATCTGCGGTTGAAATCTGCGTTTCAAATTAGTACTCTGTAGCAACTACAATTACATGTCTCCAAAGGAAGCAATTAAACATAATTATATTATTGTATCTATGAGCTCACATAAGGTCTCGGGCAGTTGAACAGCAGGGACAACATTCAAGGAAACGTCTCAGGTTACGTATGTAACCCTAGTTCCTCGAGGGAACGAGACGCTGAGTCGAAAACGCTAGGGGAACGCCTTCTGCGACCCACGCTCTGAATCACATGTGAAATCAGTCCAATAGCTGAACGGGACGTCACGGCGGATGACGTCATGACCAGGAAGCTATAAAAGCACGTGCGGCGGAGCCAGCGTCAGCTGCTAGGAATGAAGCAAGCGCCGGCAGGGACGCCGGAAGTATGGCACCGAGACGCAACGTCTCGTTCCCTCGAGGAACTAGGGTTACATACGTAACCTGAGACGTTCCTCTTCAGGAACTCGAGCTGCGTCGAAAACGCTAGGGGAACGAGAATGCCCACGCCGCCAGGCTTCCAAGTCTCTGCCCCGTGTGGAAGACTGCACAACTAGGGCGAGAGAACGGAAGAGCCAGGAGTGGTTCGCATGTCTAGCTCATAAAACCTAACAAAGGTAAGGGGCATGGACCAACCCGCAGCGTTACAGATGTCCTGCATAGGCACACCGGTTAAGAAAGCCTTAGAGGCTGCCACACTTCGAGTCGAGTGAGCCTTGACCCCTAACGGCGAGGGGAGATCAGAGGACTCATAACATACGGAGATGGCATCCACTATCCACCGACTGAGGGTCTGCTTAGTTGCTGGAAGACCTCTCTTAGGGGGACCGTAGCACACAAGCAACTGGTCCGCCCTCCTCCACAGGGCAGCTCTGTGGACGTATGCATCCAGTGCTCGCACTGGACACATACAGTTAAGCTTCTGCTGGTCTGGTTCCCTGAAGGGAGGAGGACTGAAGGCCTGAAGTACAATGGGCTGTGGTGCTGATGAGGGGACTTTTGGGACATACCCCACACGAGGGTACAGAAATGCTTTGGCCAGACCGGGCGCAAAGTCAAGATAAGACAGGGCCACTGAAAGGGCCTGCAGATCCCCAACTCTCTTGAGGGAAGATATCGCCAGAAG
>NW_015544178.1:202982-204141 GCF_001515605.1 Sinocyclocheilus anshuiensis
CCGCCCGTCTCCATTCCCTCCGCCAGATCCAACTGCGAACCCCACGAATGCAGCCGCCGCTCCGACTCGACGGAAGCAGGGCCAGCACCGCGAGGAACGCTGGCGAAGGCTCCCTCCTCAAAGAGAGCCCTCCGGGAACGAAGCGTACGCAGTGGGAGGCGCTCGCAATGCGGGCAGCCGGCCCCCTCAAGAGCCGACTCTGCGTGCTTCGCTCCCAAGCAAACCACGCACAGGCTGTGTCTTAGACTATAGAGCACACCTTTCTCTATATTTCAGAGAAAGGTGTGCTCTACTTTTACTCATGAGTGAAGTGAAGTCACTGCCATATTTTGATTACATTTTTGGGGAAGCTATGCTTCTCATGTAAAGAAATCATCATTGAACTAATATATATATATATATATATGTGTGTGTGTGTGTGTGTGTGAGTGCATATCGCATTTTGTTTGTACATGTTTGATGTGTGTTTCCGCTCAGATGAAGCACCATAGTGTTCACAGGTTGCAGAAAGAAATAAGCCAGATTTCATGAATCACATGGGGTGAACACACATTTCAGTAGAAGTGTTCGTAAGCTTTCAGCAAGTAGAGAAAGCGGGAACCGAAGAGATCTGAACCTTCAATTACTTCCCTCCTCAGGGGCTGCATGGGGATGGGGAAACAGGGTGATGAGAAGAGAGAGAGAGAGAGAGAGAGAGAAAAGAGAGAGACAGAAGCAGTTGTGTAATGATAAAGGGGAAAAGAAAGTAACTCTCCACTGACAGATTGCACAGGCTGCATTCGTACCCCTGCCGTGAATGCTGCTCTGGCAGTGTGAGAGGAATCTTAACATGGGGAAATTTACAATATTGAGGGACACACTTTCTTTCCTCCTGCTTCTCCATTTTGCCTGTTTAAGTGCAACCCCGATGCTGGGGATGCTCTGACTGCCTGCAGCTGCCATCATACCTTCCATTTTCTCAAAGTCTGTCTCTGGTTAAAGGCTTTTGGACAGACAGGGGAGATGGATAATGGTTAAAGCTGTCACACACTAATAGTCCAGGCATGTTTCACTCATGTCACTTCTAAGCATATGAGCCCTCTGATCTCCCTCTTCACCACTCAAATGTGTGTGTGTGTGTGTGTGTGTGTGTGTGAGTGTGTGTGTGTGTGTGTGTGTG
>NW_015544178.1:204601-216715 GCF_001515605.1 Sinocyclocheilus anshuiensis
GTGTGTGTGTGTGTGTGTGTGTGTATGTATATGTATATATATATATATATATATATATATACTACTAAAAGACAGACTTGTTTGGCACCTGGTTGTTACAAAATTAAATTGCTCCATTATTACAATTGCATAAGTACTTTAAGCTATGCTGATTGTTCATCAACCGAGCGGCTGATAAGTGGAGTATATTGAGGCAGAAATTACCCTCTCAACCATGTAAGTACTTCTGAGGAACCTTGTTTAATGAAACCTCCACTTTGCATAACCAAATAATTGGCCTATGCAAGTGGACCTGTTTTGGAAGCACTCAGGGTTCCAGTGCATACAGTGCACAAGACCAGAGACCAGTAAGTATACAATCATCTTGTGTATTTAATTCAACCAAATGACACCGACAACAGTAGAAACACTCGGAAATTCAGCAATCAATTCACCATTCTATGACTAAAGCAGCTGGGGGCCAGACAAAGACGTCACTGGTAACAGTGTGATGCACATACTGCCTCAGTATCCCTCAAGCTCTCATAAAGATGTGGAAAGTTTACTTTGTTATTAGTTTTCTGGTGGAAATGTCACTGAATGTTCCATTTAAAATGAAAAGATTTAAAAATTGGTCTGTATAGGATAATGAATCTAGTTGAGAAACGCTCAAAATGTTGCCTCAATAAATAATAGGTAATGTTTAAAGATTTGAAAGGTATAACTCAGAGCATTATTAGCACAGATTTATAAGTAAACTAACTCAAATATTGCAAAGGTATGCATTTCTGGAATGGTAATCACAAAACTTTTGGATGTCCATATATCTGGTGGTGTGAGAAAGCATTTGGATTACAGATTTCCACTTCCTTTGCATGTTTCCCTAACAGAATGGTTTTATATAATAGAGGCTAGACAAGGGAAACCTGCGAAAAAGAAAAAGAAATAAACCGTTTTTTAATTATTTAATGGATTTTTTTTTGTTGGTGGTGGTGGTAATTTGATTCAAAACACTAGCACAGCTTGACCGGGTCTATTGAGTGTAAATTGCACATATATTGAAACTTTCCATCATGTAATCAGCACAAAGAATCTATAGGCACATAATGGCACAATCCAGGGGTATCCAATCCTACTCCTCGAGGACCAATGTCTTGCAGACTTTCTAGTAATCATGAAGACCTTGATTAGCTAGTATAGGTGGTGTGTTTAATTGGGATTGGAGCTAAACTCTGTGGGATAGTGGCCCTCCAGGAGCAGGAAACCCCTGCCAATAATCAAAGCTGAAAAGGCAGAGAAAAAAGGATCTTTCTGGAAAGGGTTACAAAGCCATTTCTATGGTTATTGGACACAGTGCAGGCCAACACCTCCAAATGCAGCAGGAAATTCATCTAAAAGACAACTTCAGATCCAAATCGGAAAGACTAAAAATAATCAAAGTTAAAGTTTTGACTTGAATCCAGTATTTAAAGAGGCATTTATGTATCAAACATGGCTAATTTTAAGTATTTTAACTATTTTCATTTTAATTGTTTCTGATCATATTTAAATAATTTTTAAATTCATGTTATCTGAAAGTAGCTTTACAGAAAATCATGCCTTATTATTATTATTATTTTTT
Organism: Sinocyclocheilus anshuiensis; assembly: GCF_001515605.1. Lineage (NCBI taxonomy): Eukaryota > Metazoa > Chordata > Actinopteri > Cypriniformes > Cyprinidae > Sinocyclocheilus > Sinocyclocheilus anshuiensis. The sequence goes on from NW_015544178.1 coordinate 206,202, forward strand.
TTAATCACAAAATAACAAAATAAAAATGCTGCATGTGTGGAAATCCATTTTGTTCTCCAAATATCCAAATTATTATAATAGTGAAACATGGAAATAGGGAGAAAATACTTCTTTTCATGTCACTGTATATATCCTATAGTTGTTTCAAAAAGAATAAAGGAAATATTCAAGCCATTACCACAGCTGAGGATGATTTTATCTTATTCTTTGCTTTATTGTTATTATCATCATCATCAGCATTTGCCCAAACCACACAATTTAAAAGTTAACTGCCTCATGAACAAGTGAGCGCCTCTAATGCATAATTTTTTCAATGTACCGATGAAGGGAAATCACATGACCATGTCTAAAATGTTCTAGAGAGGCGAATTAACGGCCCTTTCTAAATGCAATTTTTTATCTGGCTGTTTATTGCGATGATAAAAGCTGAAATAAGGCTGCTGCATGGAGAGTAGACCCATTAACGGTTACTCACTCTAACTCTTACATTATCTCTTGTAAGTGCTTGTTCCAGCTCTACTGAGGGCCTTTGAAGCAGATAGAGATCATAATGTTTATTACAGATTCGGCGGGTAAAAGACTGAACAGAAATGGACTGGCGAGAAGCAAGGGGAGATCAACAATCTGAGACCGCTTCCTTTGTCACAGATCTATCGTGTGTTGTGTCTATCGTTTATATATATATAGAAAACTACTATGATGAAAGGTCGATCTAAACGTGTTTATCACTGCACTACTGTGGCACGCTGCAGCATACTGAGATTTGACAGGACATGTGGCTCCATGAGGAAAATATGTCAATAACATGGTGTCAAAAGTTGAATTTTTAGAATCTTTAGAATCAGAATCTTACCTTGAGGTAAGAGGAAGCTTAAAATTTGCCCCTGAAGGGAAAATAATTTATGAGAATCTTTGCCTTTGTTCTTCTTCTGTAAAAAAAAAAAAGTGCAGCCAATTACTTACATCAGTGTGCAAGCCACACCCCCAGTAAAGCATGTAGAGGTGAATACTGATTTCAGTCTTTCCATTAGCATTACTATTCACCTCCATGTGTTAGTTGTATTTAGGCCAGTCTCATTTACTGCTTCCGACACAGGTCAGGTGTATCAGTTTGTAACATGAATGGTATTAGGGAGACTTTTTAAAAATAGAGATTTATTTATTTATTGCAACTTTAGAGCCCCCTGCGGTTATTTGAGTGGAATTCGCTGTTGAAAATATATCACTGTCGATATTACAGTGAATAGCTGTACATGGAAAGCAATTCACCCTTTTAGCCGAATTTTGTACACTCATCATCTGGGTGCACACTGCATGATTTATAATAAAGCTTTACAACTGTTTGCTTGTCAGACTGTATGGATGTCACACTGGAATCTCAGTTGTCATTAATGTCAGACTGTACGACCAAGTTGCCAAGATGGACATATGGAAGAGTGTTTCATCTTCAGTCTGTGAGACGTTCGGTGACAGTGAGCAGCATTCACATGCAGAATTGACATGGTGGTTGGCAAACAAAAACAGCGTTAATTTTGATAATGGCTTGCCTTGAAAAGAAAAATGGGTGTTGTTGCATTAATTGCATCATCAGGTTCTGTGCTCTAATGGTTCTTGATTTGACTGTTGTTGTAGGAGAAGCCACACTGCAGGACTGGGCCTCAACTGCTGACATTTCATCAGAGGTAAAAATTTGATCTCAATGGTCATTAATCGGCTGTCAGCGGACATGTCAAACTTGTGATCGAAGAATAGAAATTTTGGCCTAGGATCAGAAGAATATTTTAGGATTCGCAAAGTTCAGCCAATTTATACATACAACTTATATAGTTGCTTTAAATTCTAAACTTACTGATTTTGAATTGAGGTAACAAGCATGATGCAGAATTGCAATTTGAATTTAAATACACAAAGAATCAAAAAATAAATGGCGGTAATTGCAATTCAAAGAAATTCATATAACAGTCATTTTTAACTAGAAAAGTAAAGAAAAGCCTTATATATTCTGAAAAAGCTTTAAAGGCTTGAAGTTTGGTAGATGAATGGATAGAAGCCTTGGAGTTTAAAAGATGGATGGATGGATAGATGGGTGGATTGACTGATTGAAAGAGAACCAATTCTGAAACGTGCACAACCCACTGGCAAACAGGAGCTTCTATCACTCAGTAAAAGAAATGAAATCAGTGATAAATTCAGTTTGTCTGAGACATTTGACAAACTGCTAAAATGTGTTGGCTATTTTTTTGTTTGTTTGCTGAGCTGTGAAAGAGTTTAAAAGCTAAAAATTGCATTGTTAGTACTTCAAGGTCGAGCATGACTTGAAAAGGTCTCTGCGTATGTAGACTGTTCTTTGTTGAATGTGCTGTGTGTGATCCTGCTGAATGCCATTGTTAGCAAACTGTGCCTTGGAAGAAAGTTTAGGTAATTTATTGTCATGTCAATGTCCCAGAATTTCTAAGTTCAGGCTGAATTAAACGGACCTTAGGGCTTCCTGCTGAGTCATGTCTTATATTGTTGTCTGAGCAGAGTCAGGACAAGGCTGACATATTAAAACCTACCAGAACTTATTTTCTGAAAGGCTGCACTGAAGCCCACAAAGATTTTAGAAAGTTCTCCACAGGCAAATCTAGCTGTGAGAGAACAATCAAAGATGCCCGAGCTTGTCACAATTCCACTGACCGAACGTCCGTGAGTTGTTTTGAAAATCCGACAGTGTGAAGAACCCACAGGGTAGGTTGCAGTGGCACTGTGATGTGTTGTCGCAGAAACCTTGTTCTAGCTGCTGCTGAGTAGTGTATGTGTGGCTAACGGAGTAAGAGGAATTATAAAATATGGTACACAGACAGAGGAACTATAGGCCGATAATGTGTATAAGTAATCAAATATGCGCCATAACAAAACTGAGGGAATTAAAGGTTTATGACTACAGTATATATTTCAAATATGTCAAAATTAGCCCATGGTAAGGAAATCTATTTTTCAAGTTTAATCCTTGAGATGCCAATAAAAATGTAATGCAAAAAATGTTCACGTAAATATATATAGCTTTTTTAAATAGATTTTGAAATATATTTAAAAATGTATCTGACAAAATACTTTTTATGGGCTATGAAACTGTTGTCTGAGGGGCAAAGAAGAATCATCTTAGCAGTCAGTCGTGGACTAGTCTCGCGTAGCCAGACCTACAGACTGACGGTTGAAGGTCTGGAATCCATGGCAGCTTTCCATGAGGCCGTTTGACCGACATGTCAAACAACCAATCACAGTTCATTTCGTTCATTGTCACGCTTCGGGGCGTGGAAATGTCGCCACAATAACAGTAAAACTCTCGGACATATTTTAAAGATTCTATGCCGCGAACTTTAAATATTTCACATACTTTTGAAACTCCAGCGTTTAGTTGATCCTGATAAGCGCTCGTCGTCACAGTTGTGTCACACTACAGCTTTCTTCTTTTGTGAGGGGGTTTGGCATCAAGGCATCTTTGTTTCCAGGTGGAACGTTAAAGAACACACGTCTCCCGGAAATCCTGTAGAATTCAACCAATCCGATGACGACTTCGACACTGTGTCCCATATGCATCAGACGTTTAGCCAGCGGTCCGTGGGCGTGACATCTGAGGCTGAGACTAGTCGTGGACATACTTTGTTTTGAACTCGATTAAAAGGTTCTTTGAATTTCTGTGAAATTCTGGAGAGATTTTATGATCTATAAAGAGTCACTTTAAAACCTTACTTTATGTATTTGTGGTGTAATGATGGATGAAAACAGAAAATGCGCAATGTGTGTACAGAATTATAACATCAAGGTTCAACAGGCCTTAAGGAAAAACTGTTTTTTGTTTTTTTTTTGTTCCTAAAGTGTATGGTAATCGAAAATATATTTATTTGTTATTATTATTAAAAATTGCAGGAGCAACACAACTGGGAGAAAATAAATTCTTAAGGATGTTTGTTTCGAACACTTTGCACATCCCTTGCAACAAATTCATACCCGCTGAATTGTCCAAAACAGTTCTTTGCTGTGAAGGCTTTCAACTTTTCCCTTCTCTTCCAAACTAGCATTTATTTGGGTGTCCTTTTAAAAGAGAGTGTTGTTTATTTTCTATTTTTTGTTTGGGACAAAATAAAATTATAGAGTATTTTACCGCATGGGGGTCTTCAGGTTTGTCACCCCCATTATGTAAGTGATAATGAAATGAATAGGACTGAAGGGACAAACAATAACCTGTTTTTAGCTTGCAAACTTAGTTAGTCTTTAGAGCACTTCAAATTACCTAAACCAGTAAAACACAGTAGAAAAAAGAAGAAATAGACAAAGAAGATAAATGTAGAAAAAGAGAATAAGAGACAGAGAGTGAAAGAAAGAGACAAATGGTAAGCGAATTTGGGGAGCCCATAGTAAGAAAGGTTGAACCAGATGCTCTGCAGTTCATCACTCGAGGGATGATGTCAAGACTTCTCCGTTGACCAGTTCTTTCTCTTCTCTATTTTAGGTTTTGCAGTCACTTCACTTAAGACAACTTCACAATGTAAGATATTGGGGGCTGGATAGCCATTCCCGAGCATACCCAGAGAGAATTGTCTAGAGTAAACGCAACACACACAGAGAACAAATGACGGAGACATTACAAGCATGACAACAACTCTAGGGGTCTTGGCAGAAACAACATTGCTTCAAACAAGACCTGTAGTCAAGCAACGGGGGTCTACAAAGTCCTCCTCATAGCAATGATGGGAAACAGCAGGCAGATTATTATACATCAATCTTAAACTGTGACCCTTGGTTCCTTTGCACAGTTTTAGTAATTGTTGGTGGCTGAACAGTATGATGTTTTTAGTTCTAATATTCCAACCGACAACCAGCCTTATTTGACAGTTCTTTTATTTTATTTATTTATTTATTTTTGACGGACGTCATAACATGCATGAAGGGTGAATTGTTTGATTTTAGGGTAATTATAAAACGTGTTTGAAATGCTTTTTGCGTAGGTCTTTATACTTATTATATGGAACAAAGTTTATTTAAAATAAATTACATGTTATTCAGGCACTGACATATTTCGCTTGTCAAAAATGTTACATTCAGCTGTTACAAATTCATTGACTTTTGAAAATCAAGTTCATTTTTGTTTGTTTTGTTTTTTTAAAGAAAAGGAGTGGTTTAGATGCACAAAGTTGTTTTTCATTTCTCTCAAAAATCTTTTATTGTAACCCATGAAAATGCTGGTCCTGTTGTAAATACAAACGGAGAGATTATTTACAACAGAATCTTCATACATAAATACATGCATATATGATTAGATTTTATTACATTTTGCCAGTGTGACGCAGCAGTTCTTTCCTTGTTAAATGTTATTATGAGAGCACTTGTCACTAAAACCAAGCTCATAATTTGCCCTAGGCGCTGCCCCATGGCACTGCTCTAATCAAGCACAGCTTCTGATGTGCAAGAAGTGGCTCCTGACACATAGAGAGAGTAGTAAGCACAGAGAAAGAGAGAGAGAAGAGAGAGAGAGAGAGAGAGAGAGAGAGTAGTAAGTCCATGGCTCGTAAAAACACAAAACCAGAATGCTGCCCACCCTGCATGAGTAATAGAATCAGCCATAAAGCCATGCAACGCAAGTTGCAGCTATGAAGTCTTAAGAAGCATTTCTTAGGGATCTGTAGCTTCGGGCTCTTTTAATATCAATGCAGCGGATTAAGTTTATTTTCTTTGTTTCAAATGCACGTGTGAACTGTCATCTCTAACATTCATAAAGAAATTGACAAAAATCAAAAGTATAATTATGATGATAAAAAAAAAGAAGAATTTGACCTCCAAGCCAAACTTCTTTGTTATTCGGCCCTAAATAGAACCACCAAAATGACAAATTACTTATGAAAGTGACGTGACATGTGGCCAAGTATGGTGACCCATACTTGGAATTAGTGCTCTGCATTTAACCCATCCAAAGTGCACACACACAGCAGTGAACACACACACATCGTGAACACACACAGCCATTTTTGTTGCTGCCGGTATGAGACTTGAACCCGCAACCTTTGGCTTACGAGTCCGACTCTCTAACCATTAGGCCACGACTTCCCCCATGTCAATTAAACAATTTTTTAATGTACACTACTGTAATAATGTAAACAATTAAAAGAAAGACAAATTCTTTCAAAATATCGACTCACTGACCACTACTTAGAAATAGAGAAAGGAAAACATAAAGAGAAAACAGCCACTATGCAAACACTGTGACCTGAATCAAATAGAGGATGAGAAACACTCTCTTCTTGTCTGTCCAAAGTACACCACTACAAGGGACATATTTTGTCAACAATTTGCAGCACTGAATTCATTCTTTACTCTAAATGACTCTAAATTTAACTCTATTTACTTGGAGAGGATGACATGGCAGCCAAACTAGCTGCAAAATATGTATACACCATACACACCATACAAAATGGTTAATCCATTGTATTGACTTGGTTTATTTTACATATTCTTCATTGTACATAATTGTAAATGTTATAATTAATATCAAAGATACTGTCTGCTTTTTTCTCTCTCTCTTATGTATTACACATCAATTGTCTCCTTTATTACTTTGGTAATTATATTCTGTATTTTACATATACTTAAACTGCTTTGGCAATACTATAATACAAATGTCATGCCAATAATATTTGCAACTTGAACTTGAATTTACATAGATTACAACCCTAGCATATTATTATTGTTATTTAAGTTACAGAATTCAACATTTACTGCATAAGAGGAATGACCCACAGAGAGAGTGATGGTGCTTTGTCTTTGGTGGCACTTTAGAAGAGATTATTGATGAATGTGCACCCCAGGCTTGCTCTTTAAGAATCATTCTCTGCTGAAAATGTCATGGAATAGAACTGAGAGCTTATAACGCTAAAAAATCAATAGTGAATTATTACAAAGAGCCAACAAGAACTGGCTAGAGTAGATATCTCTTCTATGATACAAACCTGAAATATTTTTCAGTGACTCCTGAGAGAGAGAGAAAAGTAGAGAGATTTAAAAAAGGGAAGGCCAAAAGGTTCACATACACATAATGTCAACCCTGTGTGGCAAAGATTTGTCCTTTGTTGTGTATACTTTAAATCTTAAAGGGATAGCTCACCCCCACAACAGATCTTATTTTATGTTCCACAAAAGACAGAAAGCCATAGAGGTTTAGAACAACATGAGGGTGAGTAAATGGCATCCACATTTTCCATCTATGTCTTTAATTAAAGTAACATTGGCTTAGTAATCGTAAACTCATCAGATATCCTTAGCAAACTGGTTCAAATGGAGCGTGACTAAATTATATCTCCCTTTGATTCGCTCACTATCTTTCTGAAGCTTTGTTTTGATGTTCTTATTTGAAAGTCTTTCCACTGCTTGTAGTCATGCACTAAAATGCACTCATGTAGTCATGATAAAAATCAGTTCAGTAGCTTTCAACTGGACTGTTTTAGAAGTCTTGTCATTGTTGCTGTGAGAAAATAAAAAAAGCAGGCCAAGAATTATTGAAAGAAAATATCTGATAACAATATCTATTAGCACATGCTGATCAGAAGGAATCACATAGCCCTTTACTCAAGGGACTGGGAATAATTGAATTTCAGTTATCAGCAATTAGAGATAAAATGCACAAATAAAGTAATAAATTGGAATAATGATAATGGAGTTTAATTAATATGTAAATAAGTTTGTGGTCAGGGTATTAATGTGTGTGTAACAGCAGGTTTAGGGGTGGCACAAATAACATGGCTTTCAAAAATTTTGCCAGAAAAGCTATTTTCAGTAAAACAAATGTTCTCATAGTGTTTTCAGCAATATGCTGCAAAATGCTTCAATTTTAGGAGGTTACTAACTATAAAACCTGTGGCAAAGTCTGGAGTTCAGTGGCTATTGTGGTGGTATTAGACTAGATTTGCTGGAAATCACAAACGGAAGACTGGGGCTCTGAAATGTACTTAATGGGAGATTTGGAGTATTAGGCTCGATCGCTATATATCCTGGGCCCAATTGATACTCTCACCATATATGACCAATCAGGGAAACAGAAGACTGTATATAGCAATTACAGATAGCCAGAAATGATTTGCAGGGCTAAATGGCCCTGGCCTGTTGTACACCATTGTTGTTATCGTTAGATAAACCTAAAACAAAAAAATATAAAAAATGTTTTTAGTTAACTGAAATAAAATTGAAATAAATAAAATATAACTATTACATGAAAAACAAACTTACAATAAATAAAAATCAGAAATCCTTGGAAACTAACTGAAACAAATTATGTTTAAGTTGAAGTACTACAATTGAAAAAAAAGACAAAAAGCATTACAAAATAAAACTTTAATTAAAATTAAAATAAAAACTGAAAAAAAAAAATGTAATCCAGTAAATACTACAATAGTATACACTCTAAAAAAAGATGGTTCTTTAAGGGTTCTTTACATGTAGTAACAGTTCTATTTAGAACCATAGCATCCTGAAGAACCCTTTTATGCTGAAATGGTTCTTTGTGTTAGAGTTTAGGGTTCTTTGTTCCCGCCTTTTTGTTTTTCAAATCTGTAACTGTCAAAGCTCCTCATTACTGATTTTCTGGAGCTCAGACTGACTGTCAACACACTCTCAACAGGTAAATTATTTCATTCTTTAATTTAAATACAAATTTAACTTTACAATTGTAACTGGTTTCCAAACAAGCATGTTCATTTCTCTTTTTAGTTTTTTGGCCATATGTAAGTGTGAGCAGCTCTGTTAAGCTGAGGATACTCTAACACTAGCTCTATCTATTCTATTTATTTTCTATCTACATTTTATTCTGTTTATTTATTATGAAAAAAAATTAAAATAAAACCTTGCTATGTGTACCAGGTTAGACTAACCGGGACTTATCACAACACTTATATATTGTTGCTCTTTTGTCATTTTGATTGCTTCTATTACCCTCATTTGTAAGTCGTTTGGATAAATGCGTTTGCTAAATGATTAAATGTTAATGTAATGTAATTTATGCATAAACATACCCAGTCACAAACAATATTAAATCTCTCCCATGACTTTATATCACTTTTTTCTTTTAACATTGTGAAGGGCTCACATTCTGTCCATTTTTGCTTTTGAACTTCATAGGCATTATTGTTTTTACATAAATAAATGGACACCTCTAAACTCAATTGTGTATTTCAGATGCATCACGTCCCACAACCTCATCCTCTGCAGAGAGAAACTGCCACTCAGTCAAACCAAAATGATGGACTTAAAGGCATCATTGAGGATTGTGAAGATATTTTACTGGAACTGTCTTCATCACATCTATTGTGTGTGTGTGTGTGTGTGTTTTACTTTTTTATGTATTTATTCATGTTCTATGTCAACTGTCATTTATTAATGTATTCAGCTAATAAGTGTTGTTAAGAGCACTGACATTTTTGCTACAATTTCACATCAATAAAAAAGTACCTAATTCACACAACATGCTATTGCTGTTGTTATTGTTGTTGTTGTTGTTGTTTTAATGTAAATCCCTAATAGAGGCTCATTTATAATTTTTAACTTTCAAACTGTAACTGGTTTCCTACCAATCATGTATTTTTTGTATCAGCTCTGTTCAGTTAAGGATACTTATTACTTATTTCCCACTAAGTATCAAAGATATTCAAATTTATGGTCCATATTGTTATATGCATTTTGTATTACGTATTACTTTGCATAAACATAACATTCTGAAGTGCTCACATACTACTTTTGGCCATCATAAACAATTGTTTTTACATAAACAAATGGAAAGAGACACATTGTAACTCTAAACTCATTTGTGCATTTCAGATGCTGTCACATACTGCAACCTCATCATCTGCAGAGAGAAACTGCCACTCAATCACACCAAAATACACATAATGATTAACTTAAAGGCATCATAGAAGGACTTCAATACACTATTTTATGTTCTTAGAGGATTGTGTATTTCACTGTAACTCGGTCTTCATTAAACTATTTTCTGTTTCTATTTTTGTTTTACTTGTTTTACTTTTTATTTATGGTCAGTGTCAATTGTTATTTATTAATGTATTCTGCTAATAACGGTTGTTAGATTACTGTCATTTTGCTACAATTTCACATGTCATGAAATAAAATAAAAGTACCTATAACTGACACAACATGCTGTTGTTGTTGTTGTTGTTTTTTATGAAAACCCTAATAGACACTATAAGATATTATAAGACCAGGTAGATAAAGGGGTAAAAAAAACAATAGTAATAAATAATATATTCAAATAATATTAATAATACTAATATTAATGATATAAATATACTAACATGCTAATTAATTAAAATAAACCATCATTAAAAAGGTTATTTATAACACCATTAAGGTTCTATATAGAACTTTCAAAGCATGGTTCTTTGTGGAACCCTATAAAAAGGGTTCTATTTAGTACCAAAAAGGGTTCTGCTATTGTTACAAGCTGAAGAACCCTTTTCTGGTACTGTTTAGAACCC
>NW_015544178.1:216780-225543 GCF_001515605.1 Sinocyclocheilus anshuiensis
GGTCTGCAACAATGCTTAGGTAGGTGGTAGGTGTCAAAGTAACATCCACATGGATGGCAGGACCCAAGGTTTTCCAGCAGACATCGCCCAAGGCATCACACTGCCTCCGCCGGCTTGCCTTCTTCCCATGTGTTCCCCAGGTCACCTTCTTCCATTGCTCCATGGTCCAGTTCTGATGCTCACATGCCCACTGTTGGCGCTTTCGGCAGTGGACAGGGGTCACCACTGTTCCTTCCTTGGACCACTTTTAATAGATACTGACCACTGCAGACCGGGAACACCCCACAAGAGCTGCAGTTTTGGAGATGCTCTGATCCAGTCGTCTAGCCATCACAATTTGGGCCTTGTCAAACTCGCTCAAACCCTTAAGCTTGCCCATTTTTCCTGTTTCTAACACATCGACATTGAGGACAAAATGTTCACTTGCTACCTGATATATCACACCCACTAACAGCTGCCGTGATGAAGAGATAATCAGTGTTATTCACTTCACATGTCACTGGTCATAATGTTATGTTCAATCTATACTAGACCCAAGAAAAAAACAGAATGCATTCAAAAAAAAAAAAAGGTTCTTTAAAGGTTCTTTACATGATGGTTCTGTTTAGAACCAGAGTATCCTGAAGATCCCTTTTACGCTGAAAATGGTTCTTTGTGTTAGAGTTTAGGGCTTTATTCCCGCCTTTTTGTTTTTCAAATCTGTAACTGTCAAAGCTCCTCATTACTGATTTTCTGGAGCTCAGACTGACTGTCAACACACTCTCAACAGGTAAATTATTTCATTCTTTAATTTAAATACAAATTTAACTTTACAATTGTAACTGGTTTCCAAACAAGCATGTTCATTTCTCTTTTTAGTTTTTTGGCCATATGTAAGTGTGAGCAGCTCTGTTAAGCTGAGGATACTCTAACACTAGCTCTATCTATTCTATTTATTTTCTATCTACATTTTATTCTGTTTATTTATTATGAAAAAAAATTAAAATAAAACCTTGCTATGTGTACCAGGTTAGACTAACCGGGACTTATCACAACACTTATATATTGTTGCTCTTTTGTCATTTTGATTGCTTCTATTACCCTCATTTGTAAGTCGTTTGGATAAATGCGTTTGCTAAATGATTAAATGTTAATGTAATGTAATTTATGCATAAACATACCCAGTCACAAACAATATTAAATCTCTCCCATGACTTTATATCACTTTTTTCTTTTAACATTGTGAAGGGCTCACATTCTGTCCATTTTTGCTTTTGAACTTCATAGGCATTATTGTTTTTACATAAATAAATGGACACCTCTAAACTCAATTGTGTATTTCAGATGCATCACGTCCCACAACCTCATCCTCTGCAGAGAGAAACTGCCACTCAGTCAAACCAAAATGATGGACTTAAAGGCATCATTGAGGATTGTGAAGATATTTTACTGGAACTGTCTTCATCACATCTATTGTGTGTGTGTGTGTGTGTGTTTTACTTTTTTATGTATTTATTCATGTTCTATGTCAACTGTCATTTATTAATGTATTCAGCTAATAAGTGTTGTTAAGAGCACTGGCATTTTTGCTACAGTCTCAATAAAAAAGTACCTAACTCACACAACATGATATTGCAATTGTTATTGTTATTGTTGTTGTTATTGTTGTTTTAATGTAAATCCCTAATAGAGGCTCATTTCTGATTTTCTGGAGCACGGCCATCCAGCTACACTGACTGTCAACACACTCTCAACAGGTAAATTATTTCTTTCTTAAAATGTCTATAATTTTTAACTTTCAAACTGTAACTGGTTTCCTACCAATCATGTATTTTTTGTATCAGCTCTGTTCAGTTAAGGATACTTATTTCCCCATCTCCACTAAGTATCAAAGATATTCAAATTTATGGTCCATATTGTTATATGCATTTTGTATTACTTGGGTTTATGCATAAACATAACATTCTGAAGTGCTCACATACTACTTTTGGCCATCATAAACAATTGTTTTTACATGAACAAATGGAAGGTCACACATCCAATATGTCACATCCAATAACCACTTAGCACACACAAATATACCTAAATTGCAATGTTGCTAGGATGGTTTGAGCTGAATGCTCATTTTAGCTGAGCACTTGTATTAAATTTGTATTAATATTAAAAATGCAGTTCAGTTGTATGCACTTCACATGGCCTATATTTATTCATATTTCAGTATTTATTCATTTAGCAGAAGCTTTTATCCAAAGTAAATAATCTGTGCCACTGTATACGGCATACTGACAAAGTCTGTATATGTTTGGGTTTCTCTGAATTTTTCATTTGGGTTATTTTCAACCACAACCTGCACACATGCACTAAAACAAGCGTTGTATTAGTGCATTTGTGGGCAGTTCTAAGCAAGTCATCAAGAATGCATCAGGGTAGATTAACATTTACACTACAAAATCACTGTAGATGCATTTCTGGCTACATCTGAATTTGGCTTGAGATGGTTGTTGGGTATAAATGGGGACAATGTCACATTTAAAATGTATTTTCATTTCAGCAGACCTGACAGCATCAATCCCTTCAGTTTTCAGAATCTTTTTTATGTACTGCTGCAATGAACTCAACTGTATCAAACCCATTGAGTTAAGAAAAACTTTAATAATAGTACAGGCATCAATACAATTATTACTAAGGGTTTTTAGAACTTCAGAAGTGTGTGGCAACTTGACATTGAAAAGTGAAATTCAGCCCATGAGTTCAGTATAGAACTCCAATCTTCCCTTGTTAACTTTTGGAATTTGTGGAATTCTTTATTTTAAAGAGAGAGAGAGAGAGAGAGTTTCAAGCTCCAGCATTCTGTATACAGAAATGAAAGACAAATGCTACAGTGCTCAGGCATTCATTTTCAGCATAGCTTACATCAGCAATCACAAGTGACAGATGTAACGCTTAGCCTGAAGAACACCCACCGACAATGACACATGGACTCAATAACAAACCTAATAAACTGTCACAAATACTGCAGCTCAAGAATAATGCAGTTACATCAGAGGGATGGGTATTATTCATATAATACATCAAAATCTCATGCAATCATTCACTGCATACCTTTAGCGTTACTCGATTTAAATAGCAAGGTGTTGGTGGGATGCAACTGTAGTGAAGTGAAGTGCCAAGTATGGTGACCCATACTAGGGGTTAGTGCTCTGCATTTATCCCATCCAAAGTGCACACACACAGCAGTGAACACACACCCGGAGCAGTGAACACACACCCGGAGCAGTGGGCAGCCATTTATGCTGCGGCACCCAGGGAGCAGTTGGGGGTTCAGTGCTCAAGGGCACCTAAGTCGTGGTATTGAAGGTGGGAGAAAGCGCTGTACATTCACTCCCCCCACCTGCAATCCCTGCTGGTACAAGACTCGAACCTGCAACCTTTGGGTTACAAGTCCGACTCTCTAACCATTAGGCCACGACTTCCCCATAGAGAGGGGAAGTAACCCTGTAACACAGGGTTACAGAAGTTGTACAGTAACACAACCCTGTAAATTAGGGTTGTGTTACTGTAGCTGGATTTGGCTGGTTAGCATGGTTAGCTCATGTGGACAACACTGGTGTACTAGTTTATAACTAGTTTAATTGCCTTTGAGATAAATGAGAATAATAACAGATTGTTTTCTCCAGGTATTGTAACTCGTCTTGGTGTCAGTTTCTACCCAGCTAACAAAACTATGTTCTAAGGACATTTCGCTAATGTTCCCATTAAGTTAAGAAAATGTTATTTCTGAACATTTAAAACATCCAGCTTTTTAAATGTTTAAGACACATTTTATTTTCTTTGTTATGTGAACGTTAGAGAAAACAAGAGAACGTTACATTTTATCTTCTTGTAAATATTATGGGAATGTTACTTTGAAATGGTCTCTAAACCATCTGAACCTAGCAAATAGTAATGTCTAAGAATGTTTGAGGAACATCCAACTAAAATGGTTTAGAGAAATTGTCAATGAACATTAAATGTTTTTTTTTCTGCTGCTGTTTTTATAACATTTAAAGACTTCAAGCAAGTGTTTTGACATATGATTGGAATGTGAAACTAATTTTCTTTCAAGCAATTTATGTGACTAAACTGCAATTCAAAGACTTCAGAAGCTGTCAAAATGTATATTTTATGGCATAAAACCTATATGTGTAAGTTATGGCATGAAGTTATTACAGAAACACTTTTGTACTTTGATGATGATTCAAAACAATACACTCGGCAGCTCAGAGGAATATTGCTTCATTGTTTCATTCCACATGTGAATGCACATCAAAGTTTCTGACTATCTCAAAGAGAGAAAAAAAAGGGAATGGAAATATTTCCAATTATTACTTGAAGAAATTAATCTATCTGTCCGTGGTGAGCTGCCCTTGGACTGGAGACTGCAGAAGAACAAAATGACTATTATTCCGGCCAGTTCCTCTGCAGATGCACTCCTCCTCCTTCCACCCTCCTATTTTAATTCTGTAGCTGATGAGCACTGCTATCACTGAGATGTGTTTAGTGCCAGCCCAGCATTGCCGAGGGGAAGCTGGTGAAAGACACAGTCTGAGATAAAGGTGAAGAACAGAGGCTTTTGGCTCTGGAGACAAAAAATCAAGACAGAAAGGTGGTGTGGAGGCTGAAACAGATAATGACTTCCTCCCTCCCTAGTATAAATTGGGGTGATTATGATAAAGTAGTTCTGACTCGCTTGGTGCTCTGGGGGAAAATACATCACAGATCACAGAAGGGAGAAAAAGTGTTTGTTTTTTTTGAGTGTTGGTTATGTTAGGTCTAATAGTATAGTATACCATTCAAAGGTTTGGGGTTTCCTGTTCCCCTGTCTTGTGTTTGGACTTTTGTGTTACTTCCTGTCTAGAGTGTCATTTGTAGTCAACTTGTAGTCCTATTGTTTTATTGGTCATCTTGATTGTGTTCACAGGTGTGTCTTGTTACCTTGTTATCCTGTTTGCGTCTCTGTGTATAAATAGCCCAGTGTTTCAGTTAGTCTTTATCAGTCATTGTCTTTGTGAAGTTGTTTCTTTTGCCTGGTTCTCCCCAAGTTATGTTCACCGTTTGATGCTCTGGATTACATTTTAACCATACATATTAAGTAGCGCTTGTGCACTATAGTTGAACTAGTGTTTAAGATTTTGAAAATAACATACTATAAGAATGAACAATGCAGTAAGAATGTGGAAAAAAATTCAGCAAACTCAGTGATCCTCTGAGAAAACTAATCCCGTCCGAATGCTAATGTCTGTGATTGCCGGCAATATATATATTTTTTTCACAACGCATTTTCTTGTGTGTTTTGGCCAAAGTTAATTACCGTATATGCTCTTACCGCACGCATGTTTGATATGTTTGCCTCCCGGCATAAAAAAATTAATAAAATAACAGTAATAAAATCAAGAGCCAGATCACATAAACTGTTAAGACTGGCTATTGTAATATCAGCATCAGGTAAGATTACTCGCGTTAATTTCTGCACTCAATTACACAATGTTTTAATTACATATGTACCTTTATGAAAATTAAACATGGGTTTACTACATATACAAAAAATTAAATAAAATAGTTAAACTAAAGTAACCACACATTAACATGGTTTTGCTATACTAGCCATATAGCTTCACCATGGTATTTGAAGTAAAACTGTGATTATACTAATGGTAATCAATCCGAATGACTATACGTAATGCACGCATACAGAGCGTGTCATCTCTGTGATGCCCAGATGTACAAAACAGACCCTCCCACCTCTGTAATAAACATGGAGATGTTAGTCCTGTCCGAATTGGGACATGACTATCGCAGACGTCAGGTGATAAGAATCTAAACTCAAACGTAATTTAGAAAATTAGTCCTGTCCGAATAGGGCTTTTGTCAGTTGTTGTATGTCTGTGATGGTTGCTCCCTGCCCTTGTCTGAGTTCCTTGTTTTACCCATATTGGATTACTTGTTGGTTCCTGAATTCTTATTAAACTCCTGCACATAGATCCTCACCTCTGTTTGCCTCATCTCGTCTCTGCAACGTTACAACTGTGCTCTTGCATGATTATAATAAAAAAAATCATAAAGTCTTGCTTTCACGTCCCCAAGATTTTGTGACAACTGCTAATGTGATCAACACAAAGTTAGTCAAGGGGTCCCAATCCATCCCCCGCCCCTTAAGTACGCAGATTTACCTTCTTACCTTCCATCTCTATCGTTGCCTACTATTTCAGAATGGGAAGTATATAGAAGATTGTCCTCTATTAACTGTCACAAATCTCCTGGCCCAGACATGATCCCTCCAAGAATACTGTCGGCGTTTGCATGTGAAATCAGCAATCCCATTTGTGACATCATTAATAGCTCCCTTGCAGAAGGTGTTGTTCCCACACAAAGGAAAGAGGCTACTGTTGTACCCATACCAAAATCCCCTCCCCCACGGATATTGAGGAACTGAGGCCGATTTTATTAACATTTCAGCTGTCAAAAATTAGTGAGAAATTTGTTGAGCAATGGATCGTGAATGATATCACACCAAACCTAGACCCTATGCAGTTTGGTAATCGACAGAACCATTCCACAACACACAATCTGGTTAGCCTGATGGATTTTGTGTATAAGGCCTGTGAAGAACCAGGTTCAGTGTGCACATTAGTCACAACTGATTTTGCCAAGGCTTTTGATGCTGTAGACCATACAGTAGCAGTGAAGTGCCTCCTGCATCTTGGAGTGAGACCTAGCATCATTCCATGGATTTGTAATTGTATGTCTAAACGTCGTCAAAGAGTGCGTTATCAGGGATATCTATCTGATTGGGAGTATCCTTCATGTGGAGTTGCCCAGGGAACCATATTGGGGCCCATAATCTTCCTAGCACTGATTAACAATGCTCTCCAGGATCAAATTGCCCACTGGAAATATGTGGACGACCTGACCATGGCCCAGAGGTGGACTTCTCATCAGCCCTGTACTCTCCAGCAGACGTTGAATGATCTTGGCATCTGGGTAGAGGAACATAAAATGAAACTCAACTCAAAAAAATGCAAGGTCTTACATGTTACCCGCATGAAACAGATACCAGCTTGGCCATCACTTTCTATAGATCAGAATATTTTGAAAATCTGTGACTCTGTTAAGGTTTTAGGGGTTACCATCCAGAGTGATTTAAAATGGGATGGTCAAGTGGACCACATGTTGTCCTCAGCCAACAGAAAGCTTTTTGCTCTTCGTCGGCTAAAGAAATTTGGTGTTTGAGATCAAGAATGGGTTATCATCTATACATGGTATGTGCACCCTGTGTTAGAGTATGCAGTTCCAGTTTGGCACAGTTCTTTGACTACTGAACAAACTAAAAGGTTGGGAAGTGTGCAGAAACGGGTCTGTAACATCCTACTAGGACAAAGGTATCAAGGATATTCCGATGCCCTCTCTATTCTTGGATTGTGCACACTAGCAGAGAGATGAGTCCAACTGTGTCTTGATTTTGCTAGGAAGCTATACAAGTCTAGCTTTAGAGACTGGCTACCACCACTCAGGGAGCAGCTGACTAGATGCCAGATGAGGAACTCAGATAAACTGACAATCCCCAGATGCCGAACAGAAAAATTCAGGAGATCACCTATCCCCTATATGTGTAAACTTTTAGAACGATTATGGATTTTAAAAGAACTTTGTGTATTTTGGTAATGCTTTAGATTACAACCCGCAATGTACTGCGTAAGTAAACTGAATTTACAGCTTAACTTTTTTGTAATTACAGTGTACCTATTCAGTACCTCCGTGTAGGTATAAGGGAACAATATGCGAAGTTTGGGGAATAAAGGAGTAATAATCTGTAAAATTACAAATTATTTCTACTGTAAGTATTTTGAAACTAAGTGGTACCTATTCTAATATTACATGGTATGTATGACCTAACAATAATCTTATATTTGCAAGCAATTTAGCAAAAACATACACTGTGTACTTTTTTATAGCCTGCACATATAAAACAAGCTGGTAATTGTTTCAATCCAAATGCTCGGTTGAGACTGTTGGGTTAGGAAGCTGGCTTGATTTGACCCAATTTGGGCTGATATCAGTAACACGTAACCCGACATTGCTGGGTTATGAATGTGGAGGACGTGAAAGAGAGCATGCAGCAAGTCAAGTGAGTTCAAACGTGAACGGTTCTGTGAGCGACAAAATCCGTGACTGCAGTGCTTAAAATGGGAACATGTGTGGAAAATATGAGAAAACTAATCGAAGCACAGGCGAGGGACAACTTTGAAACTGTCTGGAGTGTGTTCCTAAAACTGGAGCAGTGAATGTGGTGAGCGCAAACTGGAAACAGAATGGCGCATGAGACGATCGAGTCGGTGTTTGCGGCGCTCATAACAGGAATATGTGTAGAAAATGCAAGAAAACTAATCGAAACGAAGAGGAGAGAGATTTTTAAAACTGACTGGAATGTGTTCTTTTAAAACTGGAGGGTTTTATCCGAGTATGTTCTCACAACATTGAGCAGCGACTGATAAGCGGTAAAACCGGGAACTGAAATATGTTAGTCAAAATGGTGCTTGAGGACGTGGATCAAAACGGTAAAATCAAAGACGGTAAAATCCTGTCAGTTCGCTATAATACACAGTTTAATCTTGACATTCGGTGTTTATTACTGTGTGTTTATTGGTGTGATGGTTTGGCCATAATAGTTTAACTAGTCATTACTAGTTAATCAATTAGTCATTAAGTCAGTGGGTGAAAAACATGAACAAATTGAACAAAATCTAT
>NW_015544178.1:226043-229630 GCF_001515605.1 Sinocyclocheilus anshuiensis
CGGCGCTCATGACAGGAATATGTGTAGAAAATACAAGAAAACTAATCGAAGCAAAGAGGAGAGAGATTTTTTAAACTGACTGGAATGTGTTCTTTTAAAACTGGAGGGTTTTGTCCGTGTATTTTCACAACATTGAGCCGTGACTGATGAGTGGTAAATCCGGCAACTGATCTAGTCAAAATGGTGCTTGAGGACGTGCATCAAAACGGTAAAATCAAAGATGGTAAAATCCTGTCAGTTCGCTATAATACACAGTTTAATCTTGACATTCGGTGTTTATTACTGTGTGTTTATTGGTGTGATGGTTTGGCCATAATAGTTTAACTTCGTCAGTGGGTGAAAAACATGAACAAATTGAACAAAATCTATTTATTCTTAAACAAGCTTTTCAAAAGAATTTGGTTTAACTGTATAAGCTGTATACGTATGTTGTTGCTTTGCTTTTTTCTGAACTGGTGTAATAAATTGTAATCTTTTATTAAGCTATCTGTTGCCTGTGTTGTTAATGTTGTCATATTGTGTGTGATTTTAATTTTAAAATCAATTTTGGGTTAATTTAACCCAGCAGTAGGCCTATAGTTGCAAACAATATTTGAATTAAATAAAACAGTCCGCCATGTTTATTGATACATCCAAAATACAAATGTTGTATCATGTATTTTTTATGCGAACAGCTGGAAAGAGGTAAGCTTGTTTTAAGCTGCATTGAACCTTGATGGTATATCATGCAAAGTTATTTGGTGATAGTGGTGTTGAGAAGTTGCTGGTGTGAAGTTGCTGAAATCGACAAATAAGCTTTCATAAGGTAATAGACTCGTGAATAATAAATCAGCAGAAACTCATTAACTCATTTCACTAGATGTCCAGTTTTGTTATTCAGTAATCTCCATCATGTCCATCCTTTAGTAATAGAATGTGTACCCCATGGTTAAAAAATGCCTATACGCCTATAATAAAATACCAATATAAAATTATAAAAAGTATATATCGTCTTTCTAAATCATTCCCAAACATAAGATTGTTGTTTAGGCCATACATACCGTGTAATATTAGAATAGGTACCACTTAGTTTCAAAAACTTTATTCCCCAAACTTTGCTTATTATTCCCTTATACCTACACGGAGGTACTGAATAGGTACACTATAATTACAAAAAAGTTACACTGTAACTTCAGTTTACTTACGCAGTTATTTGCAGGTTGCACTATACGTACGTTCTTCATAGGTACACTATAATTACAGAAATGTACACCGTAAATTCAGTATACTTACGTAGTTCTTTGCGGGTTGTAATCTAAAGCGTTGTATTTTTAGGATGTATTTTATTATTTTTTTTCTCTCTCTTGTTAAAAATGTTTGTATTTTATATGAAGTAAATTGGTATTGACATTTTATTGTAACAGCAAAATAATTCAGTGCCCCCTAATGACAAACGTCCTTGGGTACCTGTAATGATGCTGAAAAGTCAATAAATCAATAAATCAATATGTTTTTTAGAAATAAATTCTTAAGTAAAGGAGTGAATAATGTGATTAGTATTCGTCATTAACTTTAGTTACCATGAATCTGCTCCTGCCAATCTGTTCCTGGAGCAACAATAAATACATACTGTATATTGTAGCTCCCACCTTGGCTTTTTCAACGAATTATGGGGTGTGGTTCAGTGATTTTTTTTTTTTTTTGGATTGATTGATTTATTGGGGCATTTAATTGTAATATGAAATAAAAACATATGCATACATCCATACATACATATATATATATATATATGTGTGTGTGTGTGTGTGACTTGATATAATATAAATTATATTTCACTACTAAGTATTAACTATTACTTTTGCCTCAAACTCGTAAGTTGCTGCTTATTAATAATAAGGTAGTTGTTAAGTGTAGGTATGGAGTAGGTTTAAGGGATTTAGAATATGGTTGTGCAGAATAAGACATGTATATGTGCTTTATAAAAACTAATAAACAGCCAATATGCTAGTAT
The DNA here is from genome assembly GCF_001515605.1 of Sinocyclocheilus anshuiensis. Taxonomy (NCBI): domain Eukaryota; kingdom Metazoa; phylum Chordata; class Actinopteri; order Cypriniformes; family Cyprinidae; genus Sinocyclocheilus; species Sinocyclocheilus anshuiensis. The sequence continues at coordinate 228,034 of NW_015544178.1, forward strand.
TATCCATGCTAGTTAATAGTGAGAATTGGTCCTTACCAAATAATATTAACAAATTTTAACTTATTGTAAAGTTTTACCCAAAATTTCAGTCACTCGTTTATGCATCATAATTGCAGGAGAATCTGTACAAAGTTTACAAACTCAACATATTAAGAAAACAAAAGCTGCCCTGTAATAAAGAGAGAAAACCCAATATTTCTCTCATTAGTCCTGCAGTTGCAGACAACTGTATGTTCTCTAATAATCGCCTCTGGCTTGCTTAGTTGGAGACACTTCATTTCCAGCGATACCGTTGACTTGATTACAAAGATACTATTTAAACTGAGCTGGATGTTGACATTCAATGATGAACTGTCTTTAACTGAAAAATTTGTGTTTACTATTGTCATTTTGCATTATTGACACACTATTTTCCTAATTAATGCTGTTCAGTTGCTTTGACACAATCTGTATTGTTAAAAGCGCTATATAAATAAAGGTAAAGGTAATAATTTAGAAAAATGTATGAGACAGACCGAGTCTTTATTCTGACTAGAACATTTGGCTTCTTTCATGTGTTCTTTCTCCACATATGAGGCATTCAGCTATTCTTTGAAGATAAAGGGTAAGGCAGCAATGAATGACATTTGGTTGTTTAACTTAGTCAGACACTATTTTGACATGCATTGCTGCCTGTCAAAATAGATGAGTGCATAACTACAATCATTTTATGAGACCTTATGAAACATTTTAATGAAAAAATGCAAGACTTTAATGTTTCCAAATATTTTAAATGAGCTTCAGTGGGGTGGCACTTGCATTTGTTCAATGACATCTTTAAAAGTGTTTGGAATTCATCCCCTCTGCTTTCTACTAACATGTGGTATAATATTCATGAAACAATTTTATGAAGGGTTTACGTCTTATTGAACCAGTAACTCTGACAGCATAAATGAGAGGTCATTGAACTAAAGAAAGTCTTTTACTCAGAGTAACTGAGCAGAAGATAAAGCAAAGTAGACAGATAAGATATGAATGTCAGTGATGGATGTGGAAAATTGCTTTTGCTATCTTTTCGAGTGTGATTTCTTTAGGTAAAAAAAAATGTTGTTTCATGTGAAATAAATCAAGCTTTTCTGTTCTTACCTTTGTCCATTTATTAATTCTCTCATTTATTCCTATCATGGGTTGCGAGTTAGAAGCTAATTGTTTCTTTACTTCTTAGGTCATTGATTTGGTCATTATGGAAGACCGTTTCCACCACAGAATAAAAAAAAAAAAAATTTATTAATAATTGTGACTTTTAATCGCACCATTCGGACTTTGTTTCTCGCAATTCTGAGTTTATAGAATTGCTTGATATATACTCAGAATTGTGAGATGAGCGAATAAAATCAAAGATGTACAAGCTATCTAATTAAGAAAACATTTGCGTATGGCTTGTGCTTGTGGCTTTGTATCCCTCTCCAGAATAATATGTGTATGTGGTGGAACCTGTGGAATATATTTTGTCACTCGAATTAAAGGAAAAATTCTGGCTCAAAAAAGAGACTGGCTCAAACACACACACACACACACACACACACACACACACACACACACACACACACACTCATGC
>NW_015544178.1:230076-236265 GCF_001515605.1 Sinocyclocheilus anshuiensis
TCACACACACACACACACACACACACACACACACACACACACACACACACACACACACACACACAATCATGCTGGTTTTCCGAAAATCAGCACGGCTGTGATTAATTTTTAATTTTTATTTTTTTTTAGGATGAGCCCTTAAATATATCCTCCCAAACCTTGTGTTACAATAGAAAAAACAAAACAAAAAAACAAACTAACAAAAAAAAAACCTTCAGTACAGGTTTTAGTACAAAACAGTGAGTAGGTAGACATCCCCTACTAAAATCGAGTTGTTACATGTAAGCTGATGGGACGGTGCCTGAATACAGCGGAATGATTCTCCAAAAAAATCTGATGCCTACTGTTCCCTGCTGACATCCAGCATGTTCTATCCATCTCAATGAGAACGTGATCCTTTTTTTCTCTTCCCTTGTATCTCCCAAAAGGATTTAGTTTATGACAACGCATCTGGAGCCTCTATCTTCAGAACTGTGGCTTGACGGGAGGCAGGCCGCCTGCTGCCATGTCAGTTTGATTCCTTGTTGCTGAATCTGATGCTATATTCCTTTGCTCTTTTGTAGGATTCACATGTGGGTGTTGTTCTTATGTTTTTAATTGTGTTTAATCTACCATTTCCGTTTTATGGAAGCTTGTTTCCACTGGAGGATAAAAAAAAAAAAGTTAAAAAGGTAATTGCATCTTTTTTTTTTCTCACAATTCAAACTTTTCTCAATAGTTTGCACTTCTGACTGCGAGAAATAAAGAATTGAGTGATTAAAAAGGCCCTATTTTTCTTTCTTTCTTTCTTTCTTTCTTTCTTTCTTTCTTTCTTTCTTTTCCATGGTGGAAATGGGCTTACTGTACATATGACTTGCAAAAGGTAGTTTTGAACTCACCTGACCTTTTTAAAAAATAAAATAAAATACAATCCTGATATGTTCCAATATCCAATATATAGCAAAAGAGAAATATAAAAAAACAATATATCGGATTAAAACAGCTCATCAGAAACTAAGGTGCTGCTCTGTGGGCTGAACGATTCCCGTGTTTCCCACTTAAGTGATATGCTCCAAATGTCATGTTGCCTCTTGTACCTGTATGAAGAACAAAAATGTTCAATTCAGGTATGATGAGCACAATGAATAATACAACGGAACTGGGAGCCATTATTAGAGGAGGCAACATTATTTTGCCTGGGGTGAAAAGCGTGTATGCCATAAAGGTTACTTCACAGTGAGGTAAAACAGAGCAGTCGATATCATTCAGAATTGATCCACATTCGCTCAAAGCTAGCGTTTTTTCAGATAGCAGATTAACGTTGCAGTGATAATGGCCTAGTAAGATTAAGATGCAATTATGGACTCATAAAATGAAGCTCAATAAACAAGAGAGGCATAGGAAGTCTTTAGTGAAGATGTCAGATTTAAATGATCAATTAAAGCCAGCTTGTTATGTTTAAAGCTCACTGATCATTCTTAATCATGTGAAGTTTTGCCATGCACACAAATACCAGTTGATTAGCTCTTGTAATGATGCATAGTATTTCTGCATTGTCTTCTGTGTCCTCTTTCTTTTCTTCAGCAGTAAATTTGCCTGCAGTCTGTGAGGGAAATGTTTCTCGTTAGTTGCCTCAGCTATCTGCCTGCTGACGTTTGATCTTACTGTAAGTCATCCGCATTGGAAACGGCTGATTTTGAACAAAGAACTTTTTCTTTTTAATTCCCCCACACTAAAATGCTAAAGCAATAGTCAAGGCAACATGGAGTAATAGGAGAGGCAGATGGAGACAGCTGCTTGCAGGCATGAGGATTCAAATTCCACCACAGTTCTGCTGCCTCAATCCCAGCTCATTATCAACAACTAAGGCCCATGTAGGAGGATGAGGGATGGACTTCTGGGACAGAGAGAGAAACGGGAGGGAGTGAAAGGGAAGGGAGATACTTTGGCCTGACAAGTTTGAAGTACTGTTTGTAATTGTTTTCACAGCCTAGAGGAGGACTGTGTCAATGTCGAGCAAAAAATGATGACAATGCAAAAGATACTGTGGATATTTATGTGATAGGTGGACCAGGGTATAGAGAGACTGAAATACATTTGAAGGATCATTTTAGCAACATCAGCAAAGCTCACTCAATTCTGAAGTGCAGAAATGCACACTTATTTTTTAGGAAGATACTCATGATTCTATTTTTTTTTTCACCAGAATATGTATTTAATTTTAAAAAATAGTACTGTGTCGGGGGGAAAAAATCTGCCTATTGGGTGAAAGAGATTAGTTCAGATACTCTTAGTGTTGTGGCAGGGTTTCTGCTGGTCTTAAAAAGTTCAAACGTTTTAATTTGCCCTTCTACAAATTATGGCATTAAAAAGATCTTAAATCAGAGCAGAAAGTCATAAATTCATAAAGTCATGGCATTAGATATTGCATGCACTGCAAAAAAAAATAACAAATAAATAAAAATGAATATCTTCTGCTGTATTTTTGTCTTGTTTTCTAGTAAAAGTATCCAAACATATTTAAATCAAGATCAATTTGCTTGAGATGCAAAAGGAAGATATATGTCTTGTTTTCTGAGAAATTTCACAAAATTAAGTGCATTTATGCTTTATATTACATTGATTTTCTTGAATTGGTTTTAAAAAGGTCTGCAGTGGTTGCAGACTGCAGTAGTGGTACCTGCAGGATCAAGTAAATAATTTGGGAGTCATCTTTGATTCATCTCATTTGATGGACAGATAAAGATGGTGGTTAGTAATTGCTGCTTCTATTTAAGGGCAATAGCCAAATTGAAACCAATTTTTTTCAGCTAATGACCTTGAAAAAGTTGTCCATGCCTATATTTTTTCTCGTTTAGATTACTGTTGTGGTCTTTATGTTGGGACTTCCCAAACATACGTTTCTGGCTTGAAGCTAGTACAAAATGCTGCTGCAAGGATGTTAATGAATGCTGGGAAAACGGATCATGTTACTCCCTTGTTACCTTCTTAGGGGATGGCAACCAGTACAATTTAGGATACAGTATAAGATTTTATTATATGTTTTTAAAGCACTCCACGGAATGGCGGCAGAATACTTACTGAGCTTATTGAGACCTACAGTCCAGGTGTAATATTAAGATCATCGAACAATTTTCTTCTAACATTTCCCCGAGTGCATCTCAAATTGAAGGGTGATCATGCTTTCTCTATCGCTGGCCCAAGACTGTGGAACAATCTCCCATTGGATGTTATATCTTCCTTGACTCTGATGTTTTTAGGGACCGTTTAAAATAATTGTTTTACTCTCTGGCATTTAAGTACATTAGTATGTGGATGTTTTATGTTTTGTCTTGCTGTTCTTTTGCTCTCTATTGTAATGTACAGCACTTTGAAGCGACTGTGTAGCCTGTAAGGTGCTATATAAATAAATAACGAAACTAAATGAAATTAAATGTAACAAAACAAGTAGAACATGGTCCTGGAACAACAAATTTTGTTTTTCCTGATCCACAATTCGTTTCAACCAATCCCTGACCTGTGATTTTAGAATCAGTGGTTAAGTTTTGATTGCTCGAAAATGTTGTTCCAGGAAGAAACAACAATGTTGATCCAAGAGAATGTCCCACACTGTGCCAAGTGTACTCAAATGTTCGCATTGTTGGATCAACAGCAGAAATGAAAGGTCAAAGGATGTTCAAGGTGGCCACAAGCTGATATTTTTCTTCAACAGAATCTAATACATGAACACTAGATGTAATGAGAACCCAATTATCTGTCAGTTCTACTTATAATAATGAATCTTTGTTTATTTACAAACCTCAATGCCTCTTCTCTCCTGCATCAAGAAAATAAAACGGGTAAATTCCACTTTTATTATTTATATCTGACAGATGGTGAAATTAATTACCCTGAAAAAAGAACAGCATTGTAACATCATTCAGTTTAGAAAACTAGGGGGGGGGGGTCTCTTTGACACTCCAAGAGCTCTCTCTTTGACACTCAGCATTACCTCTGCTACAGCTGATGTAATGCCAGGAGAACTCTCTCTCTCAAAATAAAAAAATGAAAAGCTTTTGATGGTGTTAAAACGCAAAACAATTTCAATTTTTTATTCCTCTCAGGTAGCCATTATACTCCAGGAGACTCTACCTAAGAAGTGCCGTCCTGTGCTGCCAAGCGATTTCTAGCCCATTTACTGTCCTTTTATGTTCTCTCTCCCCATTTAGATGTCCTGATTTCTCACCCGCTGTTTTCTACATGCTGCTGTTTTCTACATCAGTCTCTGAAGATGCTGTCAGGAGTGCTGGAAAATCCTCTTTCTGGCCGAATCCTATTGCATTATATTGTTGAGATGGTTTTGAGTTCCTGGGGGAGGAGCACTGGATCTGACAATGAATCTTGGTTGTTTTCTGTCAGATCTTGTTTGTCCCTTTTAAATGTGGATTGTCTGCGGCCTCTAAGTTGTCTTAAAAACACGATGAGTGCTTTATTTTACAGTTTGTTTTTCACTAATGATAAATGTATAAACTACATTTTATATATTTAAAAATTATACATTTATAATGTATTATGAAACAAAACTTTTTTCTACTTTTTACAGTCTTGTTCATTTCTGTTTAAAGTGCCCTTATTTTGCCATTTTGAATATTGCCTTTCATGCAGTGTGTAATGTAGCTGTATGTGAATGTAAACGATATGCAAATTTATAAAGCCAAAAGTACACGATAAATAAAAGTTATTGTCTCCAAAAAGAAAGAATCGTCTCTGAACAGCCTAAACGAGTCTTCAGTAATTAGAATCCCACTTCCATGACGGCTACACGTCATGTTGTAACACATTTGCATAATACCCGACTATGTTCTACGTTGGCCTGCCGCAAACAACTTGACCCGCCCTCAAACACTGTAGCTTGTTTGTGTGGTAAACATCATATCGAAAAGTCGCTGTGTCCTACGCTGTGAAAGTAAATTCATTTTATTTTCACTTCCGAAAGATGTGTTCCCATCATTTTACTGACGACTGCTTCTCTGATCTCATGGATTTCAACGCGGGATTCACAAAAAGCTTGCTCTTGAACACAGTTGTTTTGGACCAGCTGGCTCCACTAAATCACAAACTGTAAGTTTGATAAATAATAGATGTTTATATTTTCTATCGAGCTTTAAAAATATGGAACGATGGCAATGGGCATATCTTTTCCGATGCGCTGTACGCGGTAGACCAATCACAACAGACTGGGCCATCTGACCAATCAGGCTCACGGAAAGGCGGAGTTTAGAGAGACTGAATCTTAGAACTGCTTTGAACGAATCGTTTGAGAATCATTGGAAAATTTGGTGATATTAAATGCATATTTTGAGAAAATGTTTTTTTTTTACCTTGCATGCATGTAAATCTAATGTAAAGACTCCCAAAACAATATTAGGAAACTTTAAATTAAAAAGCAGTTGCAGAGATTTATATACATTTTATATTAAAAATGTATAAATATTATTACCAAACATTTTATCTGTGAACACTTTTACTAATTACTCCTTCAAATTAGTAATAGTAGATATAATATAGCAATAATATAGCAATAGCATATAGATATAGCAATAGTAGATTTTTTATAGGGCTGCACGATAAATCGCATGCGATGTTTAATGCGCATCTTATCAGAAAGCCGGTTCTGTAATCAGCGTAAATCTCCATCACCTGCGGGCTGTAACAGAACTAACAGCACTTTTTGGTAAAGAAAGTTTTACACTTTATATTAGATTTACCATGTAATTACTCTGATGTTAGACAGCAGCGGCCAGTAAGTTAGGCTTTACATATAAATTGTGGTTGGTGTCCAGAATGTTACACTTTATATTAAGTGGACAGTTCCTGAGGAGTTACCATACTGGTATTACAGTGGTGCACCAACTCCACCAACTTGAGATCCAACTCCTCCCACTTTACATATCCCTAAACCTACCCATCTCCACTACAAAATGTAGTTATATAATTCCTGTTACACGAGTACTGTACTTAGTGAAAAAGTGTTGTTACCAATGTCCTGTTACACATTTGTACTTACACAAACCATTCTGAGTGCTGAGTGTTATGTGTGTAGTTACAGAAATATTACAGCTGTAGATACTATGTACCAATGTGTACTTACACTGTGGTTACATACTACGTACACATCTAGTTACTATGTAAGTACACAGGTATTAGGGCCACTTAATATAAAGTGGGACC
>NW_015544178.1:240982-246792 GCF_001515605.1 Sinocyclocheilus anshuiensis
AGGGGTGGGGCTGCTGAGCGGGAGCAGCCCAAGCCGTCAAGCTCCTCATATCGCCAGTCTCAAAAACAGAACGTTGCAACCCGCACCCCTCCACAGAAAAATCGGGGGTCGGGGCGACACTCTCAGTCGGGGCCTTCTAGACCGAAAACAGATCTGCGGACCGTTATTTTGTTTAAGAGGACCTCGGCTAAACGGTCCTACCATTGTCAGGTCCCGGAGGGCAGCCCCACCTGGGGAGGAAAGGATAACACCTCAGTATACGGTGCAGTGAAGAGGCTACAGCAGTCAGGTCAGTTGTTCCCTCAGTGCCCTCAAGGAGGTTCATTGATACCCCTGCCACCCTCGGTGCTTCAGGGCTCAGTGAGCTCCGACGAGCGAAGATCCCAGCTGCCGCCCGGCAACGGTACGGCACGGGAGAGCTCGCCCCCTCAAGTGAGGGTGCTACAGCAGTCAGGTCGGTCATTCCCTGCCGGTCATCCGCTTCAGGGCACCGAAATGGCTCCTCTAATAATACTAGAGGCCAGCCTCAAGAGGCTGGTTCCCTTAGTATATTTTCTGGTAGCGTGGAAACTTCTACCAAATATCTCAAAATGGGTCCTGCAGATTGTAGATCCCTATATATATATATATATATATATATATATATATAAAACATTTATAAAAATTTATGCATTGTAAAGCCCTAAATAATAAGCATGTTTAAATGTATGCTTTAAATGCATATTTGAATGTATTACACACATACTAAGTAATTTTTATATTTAATGATTTAGTTTGCTTTTCTACTTGAAAAAAACAAACAAAAAAAACTGTACAATCTGTAAAACTTGGTCCAAAGTTAAGAAATCCAGCTATGACTGCCTAAATGAGTACTAAATCATTTAATGTAAAAATAATAATAAATAAATAAATAAAAAAGATAGTGCACTAATACCTTGTTTTATATTTTGATATTTACATACTGAGATTCACTTACTTGAAAATATAACCACAGTGCCCACACTTTAGATAGCATTTGAAAGCAGGTTCCTGTAAGGATGGCCCTTTCTTGTACTGTTAAGACAGCCGTGTTACCCGTGGGGGGCAGTGTCAACAACAACTAGCCTACCCCTGTCTGAGGCTGAAGGATTTAATAGAGGCCAACCAGTGGATCATGGCAAGACACTTCACACACTCCTGTGGTGGAGAAGAGCAGTGAGGTGACAGTGGACTCTTTCGATGCAATCAGATCTGCATTTGCCCCCGAGGAGCCCGTGATCTTGTTGATTTTGTCTGTTTCTCCCTGTGATGTATCTACCATGAGGTGCACCGCCCCATGGGACTGTTTTCCAGAACCCGGTGTAATGTTAGATTGTAAAGCTGGAAGGCAAGAGAGAAGCCATTTCATGGCTCTCAAGCTCAGATGTGAAAGTAATACTCAGCTGGTGTTACAGCAGGCCTCTCTGGATTGAACCTATCATATTCAGTTATTTCAATGTCATTGAGGATGTGTGTGTGTGGGGGGGGTGATTAAATATTGCAACCACGTAGATGGTCGATGCATACTAAAATGCTAAATTATTTTATATGGATGGACGATGCATGAACCTGCAATGACATAAAAGAATGAGTGGACGATACATCTGGACATGATCCAAACCTCAGAGACAAAGGGGAGCAAAAGGCCCTTTTGAAAGTTTTTTCCAGCAGAGTGACATTGAAATGTCATTCTTGTCATTTCCCCCATCCACACTGCTGAACACGCCATTACAGTAGCTTTGTTCTTGACGGGCACTTTCACTACAAAGGTAGGAACCAGGCGCGGGAAGAGTTTTGATGAAGTGGATGTCATCGAGGGGGCATCCTTGGTCTTCTAGTCCACCACAGCTGATTGGATTACATTTTGGGAAAACTCCTGCCTTGTCTGCACAAGCCACATGTCTATACTTCAAGAAGACAAAGTAGAGTGAGAGAGGAGGCAGGGGTGTGGATGATTAAATTAAATGTTGTTTGGGTTAGTATGCTCAATGGGATTGAGGGTTCATTGTGCTGGACAGATAGGGAAGAGGCAGAGGGAAGTTCTGCGGTTAGATTAACTTTAAGCCTTTCATTCTTTCTGACTACGTATACTTTCATTTAGAGTTCTATAATCACTTCACTTCAACTCCAATCCAGGTTTTCCATTTCATGCTCATTTGTGAGAAAAACTCCACTAATTTGCACCCAGTTACTGCTCAACCATAAAGCTATTACATTAGCGTAGTATTAGTTTGATGATATGATTGCTTGGGATTTAAAAAAAAAGACTACACAGTCATCACAATTCAAGTTACAAGCACATTCTTCAGAAATTCCAGAATATGCATAGTAAATCACAATTTGAGAAGAAAACAATAACAATTCACTTACTTTGCTAACAATTGATGCATTACTCTGATAATGAAAATGAATTGATTACAGAATTTGCAGTTCATGCTGCTGTTTTCATTATTTGTAATCCTATTGTAAAATGTAAAAATGTAAAAATATTGCATATTTGGCTAATTTTTGTAAGGGAAAAACATGACTTATGTTCAGTATTAGGATTTTTCTATAAAGATATTGTAGTGATGTTGACATGTAGGCAATTTAGAAAGTATAGTTTTGTTAAATCTTGAGTATTAAAGTCATGTGAGAGATAGATATCAGGGCAAAATAAAGAGACTGAAAAGAAAAATGGAAGTGAAGGTGCAGTTCAGGAGAGAACTTTTAATTATTTTGCATGTCCCCAACCTAAGGTTTTAAACCTTTTTTTAGGTGAGGTCCATACAAAAAATAGGGTTGTCCATGATTCAGAATTTGTTGTGGCTGTATGAGTGTGAGATTTCCCGGCCTGAATTTTTTTCCTAGTCCAATTAATGGCGCAGGTGGTTTAATTTACTACACATATAGGCCTACTGAAGCTCGCGGTGTTTTCAGCCTCAGCCCTCTCAATATATGAGTACATGAACACAAAAACATAATCTCTAGAACTGCTCTGAGTCACTTCATGAGCATTTTACTTATTTTGAGAAAACTATCGTCATATCATATACAAAGAGACACCAATGTTTCAGGAGTTTAGTACACAGATTAGGACACATGCTTATTAGATAACTGTATTTGAGTTGATGTATATGCTTTTATTTATTTATTTTTTTTTTTCATTTATTTATTTATTTATTTTTCATTAACGATTTTTTTTCCCAAACCATTGTTAGATGCAGTGTTTCCTGTAGTTATGCAAATATTTGATTTGGTTTCAAAGAAGTAAACTATTTCTTATGATTTTAAATCTGCATTGAACTTCAAAAAGGCGGTACTAAAGTCTGATTTCGTGGTGGATGTGTTCAAATTTGATCATCTTAATTCAAATGATGAAGGATTTTTATTACACTTCCAAAGTAACCTTCCCAACACTGCTTATTTATGTTTCATGTATTATATTAAAAGAATACTAAAAATATATTTAATTGTTATATTTATATTTTAATAATTTTTCTGTAAATGTTCAAACTGTTATCAGAGCAAATATTTGCACCCCTATACATTTGTGATAGATGAGAGTTACAAATTACTGCCATACATTTTTTTTTTCATGAACATTTTTTTCTCATCTCATCTCACGTTTTTCTCATCACTTTTTAAATTCCACAACAATTTTTTATTTTTTTTGGTCATCCTCTGCATCATTTATTTTCACAAAACGTCTTTCCAACAATTTCACACATTCCTTTCATTATGAGTGTTAATAGTCTGTGTGGTGTTTATCATGAGGAAAAAGTTTTTGTTGAAATTCAATTGCATTATGGGCTGATGTGTTACACTCATGATGGAGCGATATCAGAGTGATTTTGGAGCGAGGGAGAACACAGACGCTCCAGCTTTACACTGCTCAATTCAGGCACATATTCTGCTTTCGATCCTTACTTATGAACAGACATTAAAAGATCTTTCCATAGTTAAATACTCAGACTGACAATAAGATTAATTTAGGCCTGTTTACCTGAAATCAAAAGGGATCAGCTGGCGTGATGAGTTGTTTGCAGAAGGATGAAGAGTACTGTGAGTGTTGATGTGTCACACTGACCTAGCCGGAACAGCTCTGCATCATGCCACTCACCTAATGAGGTTTTTGACAATGGCCAGCTGTTCCTGGAGAGGTGAAGAGGGTATCATCTCCAGAACCGTCACACTTGCCCACTTTGTGCCAGCTTGCTGCAGTCTAATTGACATCTGCCTGACTCTCTCTTCACAAATGCTGGACGGGAAGAAGCGAAAACCAATTAAAATCTGATCAATGAGCGCTTTCTACCCATACACAAAGAGATTCCTGTGGATCGGTGCAAGTTTTTATGTTTAAGCACCCGTGTGGTTTGTTTTCTAGCTTTGTTTTGTACCAGTAAGCTCTGGCTGGGAGAACAGTTATTACAGGCTCTTTACGGAGGCTGTGTGTGACCCCTGTCTGAAGGTGAACGCCACCGGCTGCTCCAGCGTAGTCCATCACAACACTGCTTACCGCTTTCCATTACACTCCAGGTGCTCTTCAGTAATGCTGATACACACAAAACACACACTCGCACACAATGTAGCTCCATCTCACCTGAATTGTACCTTGTAACCCCTCAGCCCATACGCGTACACGTCCACGGGGCTGTTTAAAATACAGTCATCGCTCAAATCCACCCACCCGCTAACACACCCGCCACTTATAAACACATTCACATGGGTCGTCGCAATGACGGACTAAAGTGAGGCCTCACCACCTCGGGTCCACGCTCCTCAGAGAGCCAGCCGAGGGCCGTTTCCCTTGCGGAGGACTGTAATAAGTGTCAGCAGTGGCTGCAGATGGAGTCAAGTCTTTATTCAGAGATGAAAAAGGGAAATGAAAGGTCACAGTTCACTTCTTAATTCGCATAGGTGGTTTCTAATACTTCACTGGTTTTGAAGTGGGTGGGTGGACTTTACTAAGATGAAATGTGTCTGCTGATAGTGCAGTTAATGGCTGTATGTCTAACATTTAGATATTATTTATGAATATGCATTTATTTTATTTGAAAAAGGTGTCATTAATGGTGTATCAAATATTCTATTAAATTAATGCATTTTGACAGTTTGACATTTAGCTTAAATAATTGAATAATGGAAGACAAATGAAACAGAATCAAGGAGATGCATCTATACTATAAAATTATATGAATTATATAGGCCTTTATTTCACTTTAAGATGTCAAAAACTAGTTTAAAACTAGTTTAGATCATTCCATTCAAAGTGACATATACACTACCCTTCAAAAGATTGGGGTCAGTATTATTTTTCTTTTATTCAGCAAGCATGCATTAAATTTATCAAAAGTGACAGTAAAGACTTTTTCAATGTTACAAAAAACTGTCTATTTCAAATAAATGCTGTTCATTTGAACTTTATATTTATCAAAACATGTAAAATAGTAATAATTCATAAAAATAATAAGTAGCACAACCACTTTCAACATTGACAATAATATAAAATTCTCAAGCACCAAATCAGTGTGTTACAATGTTTTCTGAAGGATCATGTGACACTGAATACTGGAGTAATGTTTGCTGAAAATTCAGCTGCTCAAATTTTATCACAGGAATAAATTACATTTGAATATATATTAAAGGGGTCATATAACGTTGCTAAAAAATAACATTATTTTGTGTATTTGATGTAATGAAATGTGTTTATGCAGTTTAAGGTTAAAAAAACACATTATTTTCCACATACTGTACATTATTGTTTCTCCTCTATGCTCCGCCTTTCTGAAACGCGTCGATTTTTACAAAGC
>NW_015544178.1:247016-247340 GCF_001515605.1 Sinocyclocheilus anshuiensis
TTTACGCGTTGCATCGCGCCGCGTAAACATAAAACCATGTCTGCATTTGTGATCGGAGAAATGACAAGCAATAAGTGCTACTCTACACTGCTCAAAACTCATGTTTGAATCATCAGTGGCAAATTCTTTAAATATGAAAGCATACTTACAGGCTGTGAGTCAGCATTATTTGTCAGAAAACCGGCATTGTAGGCTACTCTCCCAGGAAACAATCCTCGTGCTCCGTAAAATGTATTGCACAAAACTGTTCTGGAACAGTATTGTAAATACAACTTAACCACTGATTATTAGTCGTGTCCTCTTTTGGAAGGCCAAACAAAGTAG
>NW_015544178.1:247490-248558 GCF_001515605.1 Sinocyclocheilus anshuiensis
ATCTCTTTGGTTTTGAGACTTTAGTCTTTGCAACTTCAGGGATCTTATCTATGCACAATCAGCTTGTAACTTGTAACACAGAAAGGAAAACTTGAAATCGCATCATATGACCCCTTTAAAATACAGTTACAATAAAATGTAAAATGAACGTTTTCACCATTATGACTGTTTATTAGTTCTATAAACAGTTCAATAAGCAAATACAATAATATTAGGTCACTTACATTTTTGACGGAAACACAGCGCATTTCACAGCAACCAGCCGATTCATTGCTGATTGATTCCGTGTTTTGAACGAATCGGTTGAATCCAAGTTTCATTAGCCCACGCATAAACATCTGATGAATCTGCCGTTTGAATGAACGACTCAATGACTCTCATTAAACACTACTGGCACTGGCGTTTTAATTTCGTTGAAAAGTATCATTTCTTGTTTGTATATTCAAAAATATTTAAAAGAATCGCATAATATTATTTAATGCAGTTGTATTTTTCAGTGTAAATGATTTAATTTGATAAAGTATAGCCTAGATAATCACATTATTATAATTGAATTTATAAATCAAATGTAAGAATCTGAAATCAAAGTATTAATGAGATTTGTGGAAAAAGCCCCTCTATAAAGGTAAAAAAAAAAAAAAACCTTGGATAGAATATAAAAAACACTTAGATGTATGTCACAGCTGATAGAAAACTAATAAAAATATTGCTTCAGAATAAATCATATTTGCAAAAAAACAAAAAACACAAACACACACACACACATATATATATACACTGAACAAAATTATAAACGCAACACTTTTGTTTTTGCCCCCATTTTTCATGAGCTGAACTCAAAGATCTAAGACTTTTTCTATGTACACAAAAGGCCTATTTCTCTCAAATATTGTTCACAAATCTGTCTAAATCTGTGTTAGTGAGCACTTCTCCTTTGCCGAGATAATCCATCCACCTCACAGGTGTGGCATATCAAGATGCTGATTAGACAGCATGGTTATTGCACAGGAGTGCCTTAGGCTGGCCACAATAAAAGGCCACTCTAAAATGTGCAGTTTTATCACACAG
>NW_015544178.1:248917-266134 GCF_001515605.1 Sinocyclocheilus anshuiensis
TCTTTCCACCACTGATTATATGTTAGTCAGAATCCAGTGACTTTATTCAATCTTATGTGCAGAGTAGTGCTCTGGATTTTGTTCATTAGAGTGACTGAAATGATCCATAGTTATACTCTTTTTCCTCAAACCAAGCTTGCGTTAAAGGATGCATTATACTTTTCAAATTACATTTCAACTGCCAATGCGTTTCCTCTGTTCCTTTTCTCATCCCACACATTAGTGATCGCCCTAATGTGGTCATGAATCTTATATGCCCGGGTATTCATAGATTTGCTGAGTCTGTGTTTAGAACGCAGATTTAAGAAGCTGTCAGTGAGAGAGATGAATGACAAACCCATATATAAATATGATCACCTGGATCATTAGGCGCATTATAATGTTAATATGTCATTGACATGTATTGGAAGATCATTTGTCAAAAAAAAAAAGCATGGATGCATTGAATTCAGAGTCATATAATGTTATCCCAACTGTATTTTTCTAAGAACTTGCAGAATTAACCTCTGAATATTCTTCAAAATGTTCACAGAAAATTGAATCCATCACTTTTCCAAGAATCAGCAGAGTTAACATTTAAATATTCTTCAAGATGTTCGCACTTGGTTATTAGCATATATGCACACAAATTACATCTATACACACTCCCACACATACAGATTCTGTATTTCTGCTTTTCTTTCTCTCTCTCTCTTTCTGCTGACCAAATCAATTATAACATCAATGCTAATGATCAACTCATAGATCAAATGAGTTCGCTATCAAACACTTTTATCCACAGTGTGCCAGCACACCCCCACATGAACACATGCACATGTGAAATGGCAGTCTCGTGTTCATTTCAACCCTTTCATCTCTCTCAACCACTGCCCCTTCTTTTACAAACATGCGCCATAGCACTGGCGATAACGCGATAGAAACCAATCGCTCCCCTTTCCGAAAGCTGGAATCATCCACGCTTCATGCTCGCAGGCTGTTCAAACTCTCTCCTAACTCATTAAAGCTGATTTGGGATTATTTACATGCCGCTGGGAAGCACAGTAAATATGATTAGGTTGGACAAATACCAGGGTCAATATTTTGCAGACGTTCCAATTAATAAAACATGCCATATGATATGAAGCTACCGCTATCTGCAGTTGAAAGGAAAGCAGTTAGGCAGGGCATAATTGGCGAGACAAAGAAACAAGGACCCCTACTGTTATGCACTGACATGACTGTCACTGTAAAGGCAACCCACTACACCAGTACATGCTAGCTCGAATGAGCATCGACGATCTGAAATATACTTTGAAACCAGAGGGGAAATTGAAATGTAAGGAGAAATTGAGGTAAAAGGGGGAAAATAATGAAAAAAGTGAGACTGAGATAAAAGTGAGCCAAGTAGGCTAAGAGCATTTCACTGAAGTGATAGAATGTTGAGAGGAAAACAGTGCTTAGCCACAAACATACACACACATATCCATATGTACTTGAAGTCCGAAAAAAAAGACACTTTGCACTTTGCCTCCTCTTGTCCCTCGCTAAAATTAGCCGGTGTTGACGGGAGCCCCTTGCATGGCAATAAAACAGATGAACTATGCAATATGAGGCAGGGTGAATGGTGGGGGATATATCGAAGTGCTCTGTGGATGTGTTGGTGAATGTGCGTGTTTGAGGAGCTGTTTATACATGTATGTTCTATGTATACATACAATATTCATAGCACTCTGCTGCCATCTTGGAAACAGCCTGAGCAGCTATTTTCAATGTAGGAAACAGACATATAAGCTTCAATATATACTTGAATGAGGAAAGTCCAAAATCAACAAAACTGGTTGTTAAGATATACAGTAGTGATATAGACAAGCAGTTGATCGCACTATGTTAAAAAAAGAAGAGTATGCAGGTGTGAGAATGAGAAGAAGAAATAACTCCAAAAGAAGAAGAAGAAGAAATGGCAAGTATGCATGTATGAAAAACTGACTATAACGTTTTAAAAGGAATAGTTTAAAAGAATAGTTCACTAAAATGTGCTGTTAATTTACTCACCCTCAGGTGTAATTTACTCACCATCCCAGATGTAGATGCTTCCGGTTAAAATAGGCAAGTCTTCCATCCATAATAATGCTTTCTCCAATGAAAAAGTAATCTCAGGAGAGAAATATGCACAGATAAAGCACTGTTTACAAGCGAAAATGGTCCAAGACAGTTGTAAACAAATATGTTGGTGGTTTTTGATTTGAGAGGGCAACAGGGGATGGACGTTTTCACTGGATAAAGCATTATTATGGATTATGAACTCGTCGTTTGGCCAAAAGTGGCGGTTTAAAGTTAAAACGCCTTAATGATGGATTTGTTTCTTACAAACACACAGCTTTTCACTTCACAAAACATTACTTGATGGATTGGAGTTGTGTGGATCACTGTGATGTTTTTATCAGCTGTTTGAACTCTCATTCTGACGGCACCCATTCATCCATCCATGCAGAGGATCATTTTGAGCAAGTGATGTAATGCTAAATGTCTCCAACTCTGTTCTGATGAAGAAACATACTATCTTGGATGGCCTGTGGTTGAGTAAATAATCAGCAAATTTCCATTTTTGAATTAACTGTTCCTTCAAAGGTTCGTTTGAGTACTTTATTTGAACCATTAAGCAAGACAAAGTGTTCAGTAACATACACTCTTAAAATAAAGGTTCCAAAAGGGGTTTTCAAAGTGATGCCACGGAAGAACCATTTTTGGTTTCCCAAAGAACCCAGTGAACAGTTATTAAAGCAACCATTTTTGTTTTAGTGTGAAGAAGATTTTAAAACTCTAAATAAACTTTTCAGCATAATATATAATATAATATAATAAATAATAGTATAATAGATTTTCCACTTTTGTTGAATGGAAAGTTTCCATGGATTCTAAAGGTTTTTCATGGAACCATTGATGTCATTAAAAACCTTTATTTGTTTATGTCAAATATAAATTGTACTCTCTGGTCAAGCTAATGCATCTGCATATTCTAGAGTTAAAAATGAGAATGATTTGATCAAAAAGCCAACTGGCTCTTCAAACTTGTACAGTTGTCCATATAGAATATAGTATACAACAGTAATGCATTGATAGTATGTATATACTAGGAATACTTGACTGTATGCAAATAACTCTGTTTTCTATACAACTTTCTTTTCTCTGCAAAACTGTATCAGATAAAGTGTTTGTACTGTGTGAGTTTTATTCATCTTTTTATTATTTCAAAAGACAAAAAGAAAGCCCAAGTAACACAAATGTCCATCTCAAAGGATGTATTCTTGTCCACTTTTCAAAACAAACATGGGGTAGAGGCAGAGTTCGAGAGCACACTTGAGAAAGACTGCAATAAAAACTGTGGACACAACGGACAGAATTCAGAGATGAGTGAGAGGGGAAGGACGAACAATAGTGTTTAACATAGAACTGCAGATGAGGAGCTGCTGCAGTATCAGTGTGGGTGGACGTGTCAGTGCTTAAATGACTCCTATCTTCTCACCTCACACCTTTTCTCTCTCTCTTAGACAAATTTACCCAGACCAGCAATACTAAGAAGGTCCGTATTAGCTGCAGAAAGCTATACATTTATATTCCCATTCATCTCAATTTATTCGAAATCTGCAGTCTTTGCTAATAGGTACTGAGTTCTGCAGCCAGGACTTTTTTTTTTTTAATGACCAGTGCTCTCTTCCACCTTCAATACCCATGACTGAGGTGCCCTTGAGCAAGGCACTAAACCCCCATTTGCTCCTAGGGCACCGCTGCAAAAAAAGGCTGCCCACTGCTCCGGATGTGGGTGTGTGTGCACTTGGATGGGAAATACAGAGCACAAATTCTGAGTATAAGACATACTTGGCCACGTGTCACGTCACTCACTTCTTTCGTTTCTCAGCATCTCAGCCTGTCATCTGTGAAGCATGCTTTAGAATCCAGTCCATGCAGCTTATGCGTGAAAGACCATTGTGCATGCTTCAGACAAAAGTGAAAAAATTCTATCATTACTTATTCACCTCTATGTTTATCCAAACCTATATGCCAGGGGTATTCAATTAAACATTAAACATTTCAAATATATATATATATATTTGAAATGTTTAATGTCACAGTGGGGACCTAAATTGAGGTCCCCACGGGTAAACAACCCAGTCAACAATTTGATCTCACAATGATGTCACCATGAGCTAAAAAAAAAGTAGAGATGCATGTCAGGGTTTGTTTTATTATTGTTTTATTTACTGTTATTTTATGTACAACTATTCATTTATTTTGATTCAAGGGCATTGTGAAAAACACATAGCACTATCAGGCGCAAGTGGGGCAGCTAGTAGAAAATGAAAAAACTTGAACAGTCAAGATAGTCATCAAAACTTAGAATATTGGGTCCTCAGAACTAAAGGGCAGTGGCATCTGAGATTTTTTCTAGGGAAAAAACAAACAAACAAACAACAACAACAACAAAAAATATATAAAAGAACCATAAAGTTCAATATGACGTGTACTTTACAGTGTATGCCGAAACATTTTGAGCTTTGTTTGAGGAGCAAACTGAAATTTTGTTTTGTATAGTCTCTGAAAATCCTCCCCCTGCAGATCTCAGAAACTTTTCCGCAAATTTCTCTTTTAATATCAGCAGTGAAATACATAATTTCCGGGTAAACTATTCCTATAATAATTGCATGCAAATTTTTATATCATTGCATACCATTTAGTTATATTTGGATAGTACTATCCACTATTACCCGATTCATCCTAAGGTTAGTAACAAGAGAAGTTCATGTAAGTTTCAATAAATTACTTAATTTAACAAAAATACTAAATAAATGAATAGTACATTTTAATCAAATTGATTTAAAATTATTTTTTTTAACAACTAAATATAAAGAAAAATAATAATAAACTGCATTACCACAAAGGTCCACAGTAACCAGTAAAAAAAAAAAAAAGCTTGTAAAATGCTTTTCCTTTTAACCCTACCTTTGTCAACGATCTGTCATGCTGAATGAAGACTTTGTCTTGTAACAATGTTAGCAATTGTTTAATGTGTCATTGGTGGCATGCCTTTGAAATACACGGCTTGGATTCTTTGTTGACAACTAGAAAACTCTCAATGGTAAAGAAACAACACACCACCACCAGGTATAAGGACATATCAAGTCTTGCTGTGTCTGCTGGGTTCTGCTCTTGGCACTGCATGAATCAGCACTGCTATGGTCGGCAGAATATCTTGGATGAAGCAGATATTAAATATAAATGGAACCATATTGGGCACAAACACAGTGGCTATTGAAACATTGATGTGACATATAATGGAAAAAGTGAGGAGGATTTGTGGGGGGACTAGAAGTATTTTACCACAAAATGGCCTGGGACAATTTGAGAAGTATGATTCGAGAAATAAATATTTAAAAAACACGTCATGTTTTTGTTTATTTTGTCATGACTGCCATTATTTTCAACTTCAATCAAAACCTGAATCATCACATCAAGGTCTTAGGGTTCACTCGAAAATTACATGACCGAAATCAGACGAGATTAAAGTGAACAAACCTCGTACTTAACTCTTTCTCTAAAAGTTAGTGATCTTCTCAGTGCAAAAATATATCTAATCATGTCACGCAGTTCCTTGACTTGAGGCCTTAATCGTGGTAGAGCTATACTACCGTATGACCTCAGTGGCTCTCAACATCATGGTTCACCTATATATGTGATCAAACCTTTACGATTTTTAAAGGTAGAATTCAACCAACACTGAAAATTATGTTATTATTTACTAGCCTTGTGTCAAACCCATATGACTTTCTTTCTTCTATATAGCATAAAAAGTTAATTGAAGAATATCCTTGCCACTCTATGATGAAGGTATGATGCATGTGAATGAAGAGGCTTTTGAGCTCCAAAATGACAAAATTAATAAAAAAGAAAGAGAAACAGAACAATAATTAATTATTCACAAAAGAAAAAGAAAATCCTCAAGTGCACCCAAGCCCCTATTAGTGTGTTCTTCAGAGGAGTATAACAGGTAATTTTTAACAAATTGTTCTTTTGAACTGGATCCATTAACAAATATTTTACCCTACTTTGACCCACGTAAGAATTCAAAAGTCTCTTGGTCCATTTATCCAGTGATGGCACCTGATAACGCCCTGCAGACCAGTCTGACCTGGAAAGGATATGCACTCGTCTATCACTTATTAAAGAGAATGGGAAACCTAATAATACACATTTTCTTCTCTGATTTTGTTGAAAGGATTGTGTGGATGAACAGTAGGGGCAGGGAGAGCATGGAAAACCTCTCAGCTCTAATGACACTGCTATTTGTATGTATTGGTGCTTTCAGGGTATAATCTTGGTCATCGTTGCTGTACTGAATGGAATGGAGAAGGCAAAGCAGGATGGAATGTGTAAAACGGTCCGATATCAAAGGGAAGCAATTTCAATACATTAAAGTATTTGATTTACTAACATCAAAGTACAAAAAAAGAGATTCGTCTGCTTGTAGCTAACAATTATCTGACCTGGTGGCATGGACTTTTTTGTTTCCCATTTGTAGCTGTACCATTATGGTGATATTCTCTTAATGTAATCAAAGAGTCCATCTGCCGCCTAAGAAAACATGAATAGGGTTACAGACTCATTGAAATTCTTGACAATGGAGTGGAACATAAACATTGAATTTGAAGAAACAGTCAAAAATCTGACTTTTTTTTTTTCTTGTAAACTACAGTAAACTCGTCTACCGATACAAAACCAACAAATAACTTTGGAATCTTAACAGATATGACCTTTATCACTGCTGTTCTTCCCACCCTTGGTCGTAACACTTCACTCAGTTTGGTTAAATCGGACCCATGCAGCCTGTCAAAGCATTAAAGGAAACCAAACATAATGCCAGCTCATATCGTCTCTCATCTCGAGAGGTGAAATGCCAACTCAGAATGCATCACAGCCTGGCTCTAAGCATAAGATGACCTGTCTTCAGATGTCACTGAACGCTCAGTTCTCCTCTCCCACTCAGAATGCACTGACTCAACCTGATCAGAGAACGAGTGTCATTCACACGGGCTGAGAGAACAGTGTGCCATTTGAAATGGACACACACATGCACACTTGCATTTCTTTGAGTGAAACCTCTAATCCACTGGGCTTGCTGCCACCTGAAGCAGAATAAAAAATGATGTTATGTCATGCCGGTACTTTGTTTATACTTCGTTTCAAAGAGCACAAGGCCCTTTGGAGGCCCAGTGGAAAATCAATGGCCAGAATAATGATGCAGTGTTGGTTTGGCTTGGATCTGTGCTTTGCATTCAGTGTCATCCTGAACACAAATTGGATACAAGCCCTCACCCACATAAGTAATTTCATTCAGTTATGTTCTTTCTTTCCTTCTGTCTTCTTCTGTCTCCACCTGTATATCCACAAGTAATGATGGTATAGGCTTATTTGTGCACAGCAGCCTAAGCGAGGGGAAAAAGAAGCCAATGACACTGGGTTTCATTAATAATTGTGAGCAAGTTGTGTAAAAGTATCTTGAGCAAAGTTTCACAACAGGTTTGTATGTCCATATATAAATATATGCTCATCAAGGCTGCATTTATTTGATCTAAAATACAGTAACATTTTATAACATATTTTATAAACTAATTTATTCTTGTGGTGGCAAACCTGAATTTTTAGCAGCCATGCTCCAGTCTTCAGTGTAACATGATCCTTCAGAAATCACTGTGTACCGTGCAATGATTTGGTGCCGATTATATGATCAGTGTTGAAAGCAATTTAAGTGTTGCTTAATATTTTTTAGAAATCATGATTATTTATTTATTTATTTATTCAGAATTGTATTTTTTTTTGGTGACTAGAAAGTTTAAAAGAACAACATTTATTTGAAAAAGAAACCTTTTAACTATATAGCCTAAATGCCATTGTAATTGAAAATACATATAACATTTTATATACAATATTAAATATAAAATGTTATAAAATATTATATCTGTATGTGATTTTTTATTTTTTTTTTTGGCACAAAAAATGTTCTTTTTCTCAGTTACCAAATGAGGCCCATTATGAAAATGTACAAAAAGTGTGCGAGACATCTTTTGGTATTTGCATCCCAAACAAATCCAGAATAAACTACTTTTTGGATCTAATGAGGTGCTTAGTGGTCCATGGGCTTCCCTCCGTGTGTAATTATGCCAGAGCGGAAATGTACTTACACTTAGGAGAGATAAAAGGATTTGTAAAGCTATGTAAGTACAAAAAAAAAAAAAAAAAAAAAAAACTAAATAGGAATCCCCCATTACAGTCTAAAAGGCCACATTGCCTTCTTTACCCCGTAATCTGACTGGCCACTGTGACAATCACGGATTATCCAACCATGAAATCGATAAGACAGGATACGAACCATTCCACATTTGTGCAATTAAATCACATTGTTCATGTCCTGAAAGGTGCAAAAGGAATTTGTAGAGAGGCCACACATTGTGGTAATTTACAACAAGTTTTACAAAGTAAAGAACTTGTGAGCCTCGCAAGAGTAAGAATGAGGAATTTAAATTGGCAAGCATTTTTAAGACACCTTTTGAATGCTTTTTTTCCTTGATGGATAAAATTGGTTCTTCTAAAATTAAATATTATTCAATATTTAAAATTGTCATATTTTGTACTCAGTATGAAGGTCTCGTCAAGTGCAGGTGTATACGTTGAATGCAAAGTGTATTAGGAACAAAATATAGTTTTACAGTTCTGTTTTGTAACTGTGTCATCCATTTAGACACATTTTTGCAAATACAAAACACTGGTTGTGTATGTCTTCCATCTCCTCTATGAAAAGCAGCATAGCTTCTGAGCATGTGTGTGCTAGCCTAACATAAAATATTGCAATTCAGATGCTGTAGTGTCTCTCAGTCAGCCAAGAAGAGATAAAGTCAAAATTCCAGTCACTGTTGAGTTTGAGGACGTGCAGGTGTAAAGGCAGGATTTATTCTCTAAAAGGTTTAAGGGAAAGTGTAAAGGTATTTGTGGTACAAGATATACAGCACAAGGTTATAATTTTGAGGATGTGCAGGTATAAAGGCAGGATTTATTTTCTAAAAGGTTTAAGGGAGAGTGTAAAGGTATTTGTGGTACAAGATATACAACACAAGGTTATAATAAGCTCCACATAAAGTATGGCACTCCTTTTGATGTAGGGTGCTCTCTCTCTGGCTGTCTAGCGCTCTCTCCCTCTTCTTCGGTACACTACTCAAGTTCCCATGCTGGATGCTGACAGTTGCCCGAGGCATTCAAGAAAAACTAAAAAAAAAAAAAAATGAGGTAGAGAGATTCGGGGGAAACTGACTTCTATTTACAGATATTGCCTTCTCCTGTGCAGACCCAGGAGAGCCAGCAGTTCCCTGATCAGAATCCAAATGTTCTGGTCCCTCACTATCATTACAGCCCCTCCAGAGATATTGTAATGTGCCGCTGCTCAGCTCATCATGTGTCAAGACTGACCCCTGCTGTTTCCGCAGTGCATGCATTCATATTTCTTACATGGGCGACAGATCATTTAGACTCTACACTTTCTTCTTCAAAATCTCTGTAAAGTAGGCTACTTTCCTCATTTTTTTTTTTTTTTTGTCAGCTTAGTTGTCTTCATATTTATTTACAGGCTCTGTAAACTGAGTTCTATAAAAGTAGGCCTACTATAAATTAATCATTATTATGTGGAATAAAAAAACAATTCAAATTTATTTGTATAGTGCTTTTCACAATACACATAGTTTCAAAGCAGCTTTACAGAAAATGCATGTGTCTACATTACAATTTAGAGTGATCTGTTATCAAAAGTGAATGTGTCCAAGTAATGTTCATTTCACAAATGAACAGTTTAAGATAATAGATTCATACAGTTAGCTAACATTAATTAATTTTAGGCAGAAGCTCATTAAAGCGATTATCACAAGTGTGATCATAATGATTAATATAGAGACATTTTGGCAGATTCAAGTTGGCGTCATCTGGGGTCCTCGCAGGGGTCAGCATCATCTCTTCAATGGTGTTGGGTCATCTGAAGTGTTTCTATGAGGCTGTATCCACGCTGGAGCTGACGTAATCTCTAGATACCTCGAGATGGGCATCCATTTCTATGGGCATCTATTCATAGGAACAGAAAGGCAATGGAAAATAATTAGCGTACGTAGCTGCTGTTCATAATGTTTCAAGCAAAAAATATGTTTGTGACTTTTATCTGATCTAACAAGGGTATGAGATTCGTTATGTGAATAATAATAACAAAAATTATTAAAAAAATGATATGACATTTGGAATAAGCTTAAATTAAGTTACTACATTAAATTTATTAATAACCAATAAAAAAAAACTTTAATAATGATATGCTAAAATAATAGCTAAAATGAAACATATTATTATGTGAAATTAAAACGAACGTGTAACAAAAATGTACTAAATCCTCAACTTCATTAAAAATTATTAATTCAACATACACTAAGCTGAATGATGAAAATATATCGTAGCGTGTTCAAAAAGGTTACTGTTGTTAAAAGAATGTGTTAATGTTAATCTTGCACTTTATTCTGTTGTTGTTAAATGTTCTGTGTGAGTTGGGACAAGCCCCGCTTACTGGGTGTGTGTGTGTGAGGGGAGTAGCCTACTGGGGAAAGAGAGGCAGAAGAGTTCCCCGCTGGTTCCAGTGCGTCGGGGTGTGTACGGCGTGGCTGTGGAAGAACACCCCTTGTACTGCAAAACGCCTCGTTATTGTCTCGAGAACGCTACAATATTTTTAAAAGGTATAATAGCTTAAAAAGATTTGTTTTAATGTACATTCTCTATTTATTTTAAATGTATTCTCT
Source organism: Sinocyclocheilus anshuiensis (assembly GCF_001515605.1). NCBI lineage: Eukaryota > Metazoa > Chordata > Actinopteri > Cypriniformes > Cyprinidae > Sinocyclocheilus > Sinocyclocheilus anshuiensis. The sequence continues at coordinate 259,768 of NW_015544178.1, forward strand.
CTACAAATTATACTGTATCTTGCATAAACTGTCAATCTTCTGCTTTTACTTGACTGACTCTTCCGCCCAAACATGGTATTCACTTCCGTTTTTACGACAGTCTGTGAGTCGGTGTTCATTTACGGCAGGCAGTGTAGGCACATGTGTTTCCAGAGTCAACAGCGTCTTTCAAGATCAGAAGGAAAGAGTATAGTGTGGGGAAAAATTATTAAAGAATGGCAACAAAGGTGGGATCAAGAACTAAAAGGAAGACATTTATATTTGATTAAAAAAAGTTGTCACTGTGGAAAATAGGGGAGGAAACAGGAGAGAAGAGACTATTATGACCAGAGTAAGAATAGGGCATAATAAATTAAATAGCACACTTCATATTATGGGAAAACATCCAACTGGGTTTTGTGACCAGTGCCAAATACCTGAGACTGTAGAACATGTGCTTATTAATGGTTCAAAATATGAATTACAGAGGATGGATATGATACATGACATGGAAAAAATAGGACTAACAGGACGTGGAGTAGGAGTGAACAAGGAATGAAATATTTGATTTGCTTTCTGACTAAAACGGGACTCATGACAAGAATGATGACTAAAGTATATGGGAAATAACTAGAACCAGAAGATGGCAGTAATGCAACGTTAAGGATGCAAGCTGCCGTTAAAACCCGAAGAAGAGTCAACAGCTAGTCTAGACAATCATCTTTAAAGGGGTCATATGATGCTGCTAAAAATAACATTATTTTGTGTAAATTGTATTTTTCGCTTGTCAGTTTTACGGTAACGTGTGTGTAGAATACTTTCTGGTAATATTTGTCTGTATTTTTTTTGCACTCAGAAGTATTAGACATGCTAAAAGGCTAACCTCGATAGTAACTGTTAACTTTACTCCACTACCGTGACTGTCATTTCTTTCCTGAATGTTTATGCTTATGATTTTATGATAAGTAGTGTTTTAAATACAATCCTAAAACTATTTGCGTTAAACCTGAAGATGCAGTCTTTTCTTTCAGGGTTTGTTTGGGTCACGATGATCAGACTTCGTTTTGATTTCTTGTCGTTTAACATTTGCGTTATCCTATTTAGCCAGAGATCGTTTTTATGTGTTTTACAGGATCTCTGTCATGTCATTCCGCGGGGGTGGTGGTCGAGGAGGGGGTCGTGGCGGTGGTTTTAACAGAGGTGGTGGTCGTGGAGGCGGATTTGGAGGGGGTCGAGGTGGCAGAGGTGGATTTCACAGAAATCAAGACTTCGGACCACCGGAGTATGTTGTCGGTAAGGTACCTTTGTTCTCCTCACGCTTCTCTTTCTGTTTGCATTAGCTTGCGGTTGCTGTATGTCAGGTTATAATTGGTATTCATACTCCTCGTGTCTCAGCTTTGGGAGAGTTCATGCACCCCTGTGAGGATAATATTGTCTGTAAATGTGTGACGGAGGACAACAAAGTGCCCTACTTCAACGCTCCTGTATATCTGGACAACAAAGAGCAAATTGGAAAAGTGTACGAGATCTTTGGGCAGCTTCGTGATTTTGTATCCTTACATGTTATTGCGTGAGATCTTGACAGTGCTGTCAGATGTTACAAAGGCTTCAAAACTTCATACTTACGTCAGATGAAGGGTTCTTGTATAATTAACCTTGTAAAAGCCTACTGTTTTCTTTTTTTGACATGAATTTCAAAGGGCTCAAAAATAATAACAAGCTCAAAACTTTTTGCTAAAAACCTGTTGTACACAACTTGATAGATGCCCTTTGAATATAGATCATATTTGTATTAATATTTCTACTAATGTTTTATATAGTTAATATTTTTAGCAAGTTAAAGACCTATATAATTCTAAAATGTCTTTCAGGCTGTTTTGCACACCTTTTTGTTGTAAAATCTTTAACAATCTTTATAAACGCAAAACTGTATACATATAACTGTCATGTTATAAATATTTCAAAATGTATGAAAATGTTTTTTGTACGTTTTTAAATATTTAGTTTAATAATAATACAAATACAATTTTAAATTTTTTATCATTAATATTCTACCATTATTTCATATGTCAGATTTTGCAGAGTTAATGAGCTAAATTTAATTTCAGTTCATTTTCATTTCAATTTCTTATCAAATTCCTCAGTGTTTTTCAGTCAAACTTTCTGAAAATATGAAGGCATCCTCCTTCAAGAAGTTACAGAAGGTAAGTTTAGTCTTTTTGGTTTCTTAGATGTGTAGTGATGTTTTGAACCTTATTCCCATGGTAAGGGGTGCAGTCGTGGCCTAATGGTTAGAGTACTTGTAACCGTTGGTTGTAACCCGAAGGTTTGCGGGTTTGAGTCTCAGGTCCGGCAGGAATTGTAGGTGGGGGGGAGTGAATAACCAGCGCGCTCTTCTACCTTCAATACCACGACTGAGGTGAGACCCTTGAACAAGGCACCGAACCCCCAACTGCTCCCCGGGCGCCGCAGCATTGGCTGCCCACTGCTCCGGGTGTGTGTGCACTTGGATGGGTTAAATGCAGAGCACAAATTCCGAGTATGGGTCACCATACTTGGTCACACGTCATGTTACGTCATTGTTAATTTTCTCAGTAGTAGGTGGGTACTTGAAGCATAACATGTCTGTTACCTTTTTTAATACTTTTTTTTTTTTTTGTAAATTTGTATGAATGTATAATGGAAAGTGAATATTCTTTGTAGTCTCTGTTAATATTATAAAAACTGCATGTATGGTAATTATATGTATTTATACAAGGGTGCACATAAGTGGTTACCTTTTTTAATACTTTTTTTTTGTTTGTAAATTTGTATGAATGTATAATGGAAAGTGAATATTCTTTGTAGTCTCTGTTAATATTATAAAAACTGCATGTATGGTAATTATATGTATTTATACAAGGGTGCACATAAGTGGTACCACCAAAATAAAAATTGTGTTTTGTAAATAAGTTCAGACCGCTCATTTGTGTACCGATATGGTTGACAGCTGTTAATGCACAATTACAATTTTAGATCAACAAACTGTAATACTGTATACTATTTCTATTTGAACTGAGAGCATAAATCTAGGCCAGGGGTGCCCAAACTCGGTCCTGGAGGGCCGGTGTCCTGCAGAGTTTAGTTCCAACTTGCCTCAACACACCTGCTGGTAAGTTTCTAGTATGCCTATAAGAGCTTGATTAGCTGGTTCAGGTCTGTTTAATTGGGGTTGGAGCTGAACTCTGCAGGACAGTGGCCCTCCAGGAGCAGGACTGGTCACCTCTGCACTATACCTACTACAGAACTCTCTTCTCAGTCAAATCTTTCACTATATGACAATAACTGTGTCCACATAAAAAAAGAAGTTTTTGTGAGCAACACGTAAATCATATAAACACACAGTAGCATAAAATGTTCATGCATTTTCAATTCCGTTAGAACGTTATTATGACAATTCCGACAGTTTTCTCTTGTCTCGGTTGGCTGGAGCCACCAACAACCTCTACATGTTTATACTTGTTATTTTGTCGCCCCCTGGTGACATCTTGCAAAATAAAGTTTTTCTTTTTTTTGTACAATTGCACACAGATAACCAGTAATATTGTGATATTTAAATAAATAGTTTACAGAAATTGCTTAAATCTCCAGGACCGAGTTTGGGCACCCCTGATCTAGGCTATCCGCTGCCGTTTTTAAAGCACAATGCAAAACTGTGTGACTTACGCTCTTCAATTGGCAGTGCTAAACCCGGCAGCGCATATACTTACTTCTCGACAACACGCCAAAATAAAAGCTTGCTGATTTTAAGTTTGAAAATGATGAAAAATCATTTAATAATACTCACTTTTTATTTTAAAATAGTATTATCACACTTTATTTTATAAAAAAAAATTAAAGTGCAATAATATTAATAATATTATTATCACTATTATAATTTTTTATAGTTATATTATAGTTTTATTCAATGAGTTACACTATGTGCAATGTGAGGACCAAACCAAATGTCCAGGTGCTCTTTTGAGAACCAGGCTGAAAAACTTGTGCACCCCTGTGTATATATATATATATGTATAGCATAAATGCATTCTGGGACAAACTCGTTTGACCTATGACATACTAACAAGAACCAAAACAACTCACTTGGTTGTTGTTAAACAACTAGGATAATGGTATATATATAAACATGTTGGAATGCAGCATGTCACACCAAATAACTTTTCAAAAGTAAGTCTTATTTTGTGCGATCATGTTTTTTAAAGAACACCCCACCACTTATCAGAGTTATTTTCAATATTAGACAATGATCAGTGGGTGTTCTTTTAAAATTATCTGTAATTTACAAGCAGATACTGCTTCAGAATATCAAAGGGATTTTTAGAAGCAATTTTAGCTGCTTCCTTTGGCTTTTCTGCCTCTTATCAGTTCCCTAGGATGTAACTTACAGTATTATGACAATATATTTAATTAGCTTTTCTCTTTCTCTCCTCTTGCATCAGTTCTTCATTGACCCTATAAAGCTGATGCCCCTCCAGAGATTCCTCCCGAGGCCTCCAGGTGAGAAGGGGCCACCCCGTGGAGGTAGAGGAGGAGGAAGAGGTGGGAGAGGAGGTAAGATCACACAAGAAAACAGTATACATATGATGATAGATTCAGTTTTATTATCATCTCATAATATAACATCTACATAACTGTAACATTGTGGTTTACCTTTGAAGATATAAACCACAAAGTGAATTATGTATTTGCAGGTGGCTTCCGTGGAGATCGTGGTGGCAATGGTGGTGGTGGAGGATTTGGTGGACGTGGAGGATTCAGAGGAGGCAGAGGTGGAGGACGTGGATTCAGAGGTAATTTGCTATGTTGATCATCAGAAAATAATGATGAAAGTACTAAATTCAGTTTAATGGAAGAATTTATCTAAAAATGTAAATTCCATCATGTACTAACATTCATGCCTTTACAAATCCACAAACTAAATTTTATATATTGAATATACGTTAATGTTAAAAAGTTGGGGTCTGTAAGATTTTTTAAAATGTTTTTGAAAGACGTCTCTTATGATCACCAAGGCTGCATTTACATTGAATCATCTACATTGAACAGCAGTGTATTATGTACAATGTCTTGTATAAACAGGCTAAATACACACTGGAAAAGGAGATCCATTCTGATTCTGATTCTGATTATATGTGAATATTATATCTGATCTCTAGGGCTGGGCGATAATTCAATAACGATAATTATCATGATACAATTTTCTTCGATAAAACGATATGACGAGTTCGATAAATGTTCGATATAATGTTTATGCGCCAAAAGCGGAACGAAACAGCGCAACTCATTTGAAGCGCGCCACACAGATCGTTTATCCACTCGGATCAAAGTTCAAACTGCCGCGCTGCGCATGCTCACTAGAGCAGATGCGTTTACTTGGTCACGCGAGCACTAAACAGCGCTGTGAGATCCACTGCTTGAATTCAGCGATGAACACAAATTACTTTAAAATGGATTTAAACTAGTTTAAAGCCAAACAGGAGAAACACTGTGTGCCACGAGACAGTCAGAAGGCTTTTCAATCTACACATCGCCATCATTTACCATGGATTTACTGTAGTAACACTCACTGCACCAAGGCATTGTGGCAGAAACTTGGGATATTCACACTGAATTTTTTATACAGGAGTTATGGTAATTATAGTATAGTATAGATTAAGCTATAGCATGTGTGCATTTATACTGAATGTTTTTAGACTACTGTTTTTCATACAAATAGGCTACCTAAAAAAAACATATAGTTATAGTTGTACCATGGTTTTAACTGTTTATCATGATTTAAATGTATGCTACTATGGGAGACCAATGCTTAATCAGAATAAATGTAACCTTATAAAACTGAGGTTGCTACAATTGTTACTGATTTTAATAATGAACAAATATTTACCTCTGCATCCTAACTCAAGCTACTATCAAATGTGCATTTCTAAGAGACAAAAAAGTGATGTTATTATTAATATTATCAGTCAACCCAAATCTGTTTCTTGATTTGAAACAATATCACTCATTAGAACATGCAGAAACTAAGAAATACATTTTTCTATTTAGATATTTATTTTGTTAAGGAAAATTAATGGTCTGGTTTCTACAACTTTCATTTTGGAGCAAAAATCTGGCTTTAAGCTTGAAAGAAATAAAGATTTGACATTTATCGTGATAATTATCGATATCGACTGATATGAAAAAAAAATAGCGTGATAATTTTTTTTTGGCCATATCGCCCAGCCCTACTGATCTGTATTTTTCATTCAATTAAAACATCTTCATTGTAGTAAGAGAAACAAGTCAAATTTTTCTTACTTGCTTTGCAGGTGGAAGATGATGAAGGTCTCACAGTATGGGATGTGACCTT
>NW_015544178.1:266512-266974 GCF_001515605.1 Sinocyclocheilus anshuiensis
TTCAATAAGTTCAGGCGTAAAAATAACTGTGTCCAAGCCTTTTCAGTAGGGCTGGTCGATAATTCGATAACGATAATTATCGCGGTATACTTTCTCTTGATAAAACGATATGAAGAGTTCGATAAATGTTCGATATAATGTTTATGCGCCAAAAGCGGAACGAAACAGCGCAACTCATTTGAAGCGCGCCACACAGATCGTTTATCCACTCGGATCAAAGTTCAAACTGCCGCGCTGCGCATGCTCACTAGAGCAGATGCGTTTACTTGGTCACGCGAGCACTAAACAGCGCTGTGAGATCCACTGCTTGAATTCAGCGATGAACACAAATTACTTTAAAATGGATTTAAACTAGTTTAAAGCCAAACAGGAGAAACACTGTGTGCCACGAGACAGTCAGAAGGCTTTTCAATCTACACATCGCCATCATTTACCATGGATTTACTGTAGTAACACTCACTG
>NW_015544178.1:267179-285288 GCF_001515605.1 Sinocyclocheilus anshuiensis
ATTAAGCTATAGCATGTGTGCATTTATACTGAATGTTTTTAGACTACTGTTTTTCATACAAATAGGCTACCTAAAAAAAACATATAGTTATAGTTGTACCATGGTTTTAACTGTTTATCATGATTTAAATGTATGCTACTATGGGAGACCAATGCTTAATCAGAATAAATGTAACCTTATAAAACTGAGGTTGCTACAATTGTTACTGATTTTAATAATGAACAAATATTTACCTCTGCATCCTAACTCAAGCTACTATCAAATGTGCATTTCTAAGAGACAAAAAAGTGATGTTATTATTAATATTATCAGTCAACCCAAATCTGTTTCTTGATTTGAAACAATATCACTCATTAGAACATGCAGAAACTAAGAAATAGTGTATCTTTCCGCACAACCTTTTTCTGTCTGTATGCTTTATATAGGGAGCTAATAATAGCCATCGATTGTGCTTTCTCTTTCCATTTGCTCTGTTTTGTCAAACACCGTACTTCAAACTCATCGATGCAACTTAGTTAATTTCTGAAGTGAACGTATGGGATCAGATGATCCCATACAGATGCGTTTACTCCGTCACACGAGCATTAAGTAGCGTTGTGAGATCCAGTGTGAAGCGTTTGAACTCAGCGATGAACACACATGACTCGGTGATTTAAACTAGTTTAAAGCCAAACAGGAGAAACACTGTGTGCAACAAGACAGTCAGAAGGCTTTTCGATCTACACATCACCATCATTTACCATGGATTTACTGTAGTAACACTCACTGCACCAAGGCATTGTGGCAGAAACTTGGGATATTCACACTGAATTTTTTATACAGGAGTTATGGTAATTATAGTATAGTATAGATTAAGCTATAGCATGTGTGCATTTATACTGAATGTTTTTAGACTACTGTTTTTCATACAAATAGGCTACCTAAAAAAAACATATAGTTATAGTTGTACCATGGTTTTAACTGTTTATCATGATTTAAATGTATGCTACTATGGGAGACCAATGCTTAATCAGAATAAATGTAACCTTATAAAACTGAGGTTGCTACAATTGTTACTGATTTTAATAATGAACAAATATTTACCTCTGCATCCTAACTCAAGCTACTATCAAATGTGCATTTCTAAGAGACAAAAAAGTGATGTTATTATTAATATTATCAGTCAACCCAAATCTGTTTCTTGATTTGAAACAATATCACTCATTAGAACATGCAGAAACTAAGAAATACATTTTTCTATTTAGATATTTATTTTGTTAAGGAAAATTAATGGTCTGGTTTCTACAACTTTCATTTTGGAGCAAAAATCTGGCTTTAAACTTGAAAGAAATAAAGATTTGACATTTATCGTGATAATTATCGATATCGACTGATATGAAAAAAAAATAGCGTGATAATTTTTTTTGGGCCATATCGCCCAGCCCTACTGATCTGTATTTTTCATTCAATTAAAACATCTTCATTGTAGTAAGAGAAACAAGTCAAATTTTTCTTACTTGCTTTGCAGGTGGAAGATGATGAAGGTCTCACAGTATGGGATGTGACCTTCCTTCTGCTGGGGAGACTTCCAGTGAGAAGCCCGAAGCAGCATTTGGACTGTTAATTGATGCCGCTCTTGTACAGCTGAACTTTTTACTTTGTTTTGTACCATATGTGTATTTTTCTGCAGTAGATTTTTTTATTTGGTATACTAATAGGGCTGAGGTTTTAAGTTACCACATCCCTGTGTTCAAAGAGGGCAGGTGTCTCCATAACCTTGACTGGTTGGTTTGCATCCACTGACAGCTGGACCAGTATAGACTTGAGCAACATCAAGGTTATGTAGTGTGACACAATGGTAAAGCCAACTCCACAGATACTACTAATAATAATAATGTAAAAAACATTGTTGGATTATAATGGATATTTGCATTTACAGAATTGCAATTTGTTTCATTTGAACTCCAGATGCCACCATGGACTTGCAAAAAAAACCCCGATGGTATTACTGTAGATTAACTTGGTCAACTTGTTTTTACTAAATCTACTGTGATTTGCCAACATGTTTGTTCACAAATTCCAAAAGAATCTGCTATTGCTCAAGGGTAGATACTGGGTTGTTACAGCCACTTTGAATGGGGGAGATTCCTGATTCTGCAAAGCTGTCAGAGACGGTTTATAAAAAAGCAATGTGTAGTGTTATCAACAGCTGGACAAAGTGTTTAGTCGGGGTTTTTTCCAGATCCTCAGTGCAGAACCAGACAGCCTTGGAAAATTACTATTCTTGGAAAAACAATATGTCACTGACTACAGTTTAAAATAACAATTATACATTTTTGAAGATGCTGATAAATAGACAAGTGACAACATTTCAGATATTAAAGGATGGCATTTTGGTCACTGTATATTCCACAGTTCCTAATTGATTTTGTGATTATTATATAATACAAATACACCAGCCTATTTCAACTACCGAAACGGTGCTGATAGTTATGCATGTGGACATTGAAAGACCACATGACCTAAAGTTCCATTTCCAGACATAACTTATTACATATTTACAGTATACAGGCATCAGAAATGCTTTGACACCCAATTTCTAGTTGCAGGGAAAGCTGCTCTTTGATTCATTGTTTACAATTCAAAAGATTAATCGTTTAGCAACAATCCAATAAAATGGAAAAGCGCTGCTTTCGCTGAGAAAAACAACGAACTTTGCTCAAGCGTAGCCACATCCTGGTCTCTCATTGGTTGAAGAAAGAGTTCTTCAGTTTGCCCCACCCCTCCTTTCCTTCCTCTCGTGGTGGAAGAAAAGCATGGACACAACTGGGAAAGTAAGTTGGCAGCGAAATTTGCCCTCACCCTTTGAACTACGTGAAGTATTTACAGTGTGCATTTGGGCGCTTTTAATGTTCGTAATTTTGCACTATTTGTGAAAAACCTCGAGCGCCAAGACCTTCAATCAAAAACGGGTTCAAATATGTAACAGCACTTGTGCAATACAGGAGTGCAGATCTTGGTATACAAAGATCCATTGTGCTGCTTTGACCTGTTTTCCGTTGCCCTTGTTTTCTGTTTTCAGATATGTGACAATGCATGCGTAAAAGATCAGAAACATGTTAGTCTGATCTCGTTATTGTTGCATTCAACGAGCTTTCAGCATTGATTTATTACAGCATATAAATAGAGATTCACTATATACTGGGTCGATTTTGCTATACTGTACATGAAATGTATTAAAAATCACATGGTTTTGTGCGTCTAATTGCATCTCAAACTGCACTGTATCTGCATAACATCATCCAGAGCAGTGGCTTACATAACCTTCATTTTATGGGAAAATGAGTTACCAAAACAATTCTTCTAAGAGGATTTATGGACTGAAATCTTCTCGATTCATCCTCAGGTGATCAAGTGCAAGGCAGCAGTGGCCTGGGAGGCTGGTAAGCCTCTTTCCGTTGAAGAGGTGGAAGTAGCTCCACCTAAAGCCCATGAAGTTCGAGTGAAGGTAAACCATTAATCTGAACATTGTACCTTTTGACAAAAGCAATAGGTTATTTGATGTGGATAAATTGTAGATAACACAGAGTACTTTGGTGCTCCATAAAACCTTTGTTTTTAACATTTTAAAGTGACATATCAGAGTATTATGACATGTTTTCATAACTGATAGAGTCACGATTTCACTTTCTACACTGAACAAAATTATAAACGCAACACTTATTTTTGCCCCCATTTTTCATGAGCTGAAGTCAAAGATCTAAGACGTTTTCTATGTACACAAAAGGCCTATTTCTCTCAAATATTGTTCACAAATCTGTCTAAATCTGTGTTAGTGAGCACTTCTCCTTTGCCGAGATAATCCATCCACCTCACAGGTGTGCCTTAGGCTGGCCACAATAAAAGGCCACTCTAAAATGTGCAGTTTTACTAAAAATGGGGGCAAAAAATGCAAGTGTTGCGTTTATAATTTTGTTCAGTATAATTGCACCGGCTCTACTAAAGCTGTAACAAACCAGCTTGCAGCTGCACCCTGTCAAAGCACCATGTTCTGTGACAGATTTACACCGGGCAGGTGTTCAGTTTTGACCCTGCAGTCTTGTCTTGAGCATGATTATGCAGAAGCCTGTTTGTGTTCTTTATTAAAATAATTAAACAATCAATCAAGTCATTTATAAATGCATAGCTGTTCAAAATCTGTAACTGTGAGAAGTCTTCATAGTTGTATGTTTTAGATTCATGCTACAGGTGTGTGTCACACTGATGCCTACACTCTGAGTGGGAGTGACCCTGAGGGCTTGTTTCCTGTCATCCTGGGTCATGAGGGGGCAGGCACTGTTGAGAGTGTTGGCGAAGGGGTCACCAAATTCAAACCAGGCATGTCAAAATGGACTATTTACCCTCACGTGAATGACATTTAATGTGTAAAATGTGAGCAGTTTTGGGTGTTATGCAGAAATCTTGAAGCTCTTTCACTTTTTTTGTTGAAGGTGATACTGTTATTCCGCTGTATGTACCCCAATGTGGAGAGTGCAAGTTTTGTAAAAATCCTAAAACCAACCTGTGTCAGAAAATCAGGTAATTATGAAAATAAATTAATTGTCATTTTTCCTTTAGTAGTGAAAATACACTACTGTTAAAAAGTTGGGGTCAGTAAGATTTAATTTTTTTAGGAAGAAATTATACATTTATTCAGCAATAACACATTAAATTGCAAAAATAACAAAAAAAAAAATCAGAAGACTTAGAAGAAAAAAGACAGAAAACTATTTAAGCTATTTTAAGTAATGTTGTTCTTTTGAACTTTCAATTCATCAAAGAAACCTGAAAAAAAAAACTGTTTTCAATATTGAAAAAAAATTTGTTTTTTTCTTTTTGAGCACCAAATCAGTGTATTAAAAGGATTTCTGAAGTATTATGGGACACTGAAGACTGGAGTAATGACTGGTGAAAATTCAGCTTTGCCTCACCGGAATAAATTAAATTTTAAAATATATTAAAATAGAAAAAATATTTTTTTTAATTAATATTTCAAAATATTACTGTTTTTACTGTCTTTTTGATTAAATAAATGCAGCCTTGGTGAGCATAAGAGACCAACCCCAAACTTTTGAAGGGTAGCGTAGGTCTTTTTATCGTTAATGCTAACTGAAATAGTTTGGTTTGTAGATACTTAGTTGTAATGTAATTTATTTTTAGGGTGACCCAAGGTCAGGGTCTGATGCCTGATAAGACCTCCAGGTTCACCTGTAAAGGAAAGCAGCTTTTCCACTTCATGGGTACCAGCACCTTTTCTGAATACACCGTGGTGTCTGAAATCTCTCTGGCCAAAGTGGATGAAAATGCCCCCCTGGACAAAGTGTGTCTGCTGGGCTGTGGCATCTCCACTGGATATGGAGCTGCCATCAATACGGCTAAGGTCTGTTTTGTTTAATTAATGAGTATTTCTTTATATTTGAATATTTCCTGCTGCCTCAAAATGTCACATGAACTTGTATTCACCCTGGCAGGTTGAGGCCGGCTCTACATGTGCTGTGTTCGGTTTGGGAGCAGTGGGGCTTGCAGTCATAATGGGCTGCAAGTCAGCCGGCGCCACCAGGATCATTGGCATTGACATCAACCCAGACAAGTTTGAAATTGCCAAGACGTTTGGAGCCACTGAGTTTGTGAACCCTAAGGACCACAGCAAGCCCATTCAGGAAGTGCTGGTGGAGCTGACAGATGGAGGTGTTGACTACTCCTTCGAATGCATTGGCAATGTTGGCATTATGGTGAGCTGCAGAAACATCAGCCATTTAGTTAGGGTTGAACAAAAGCTGGCTAATACAGCCACCCAGCTGTGTTAGAGTCGTCATTGTTCCACAGAATATCTGCTTCCATGGTAACTCAAAATTAGAGCCAAAATAATTATCACTATTTGTACTAATGTGAAGTGCATAATTGCACTATTGTTTTATACAGCTTAGGTTCAGGATGACCATTATCGTTATCATGTTTTAATTTCAGAGAGCTGCTCTTGAGGCTTGTCACAAAGGCTGGGGAACCAGTGTCATCATTGGTGTGGCAGGAGCAGGGCAAGAAATATCCACTCGCCCCTTTCAGCTGGTCACAGGACGTACATGGAAAGGCACAGCTTTTGGTGGTGGGTATTTTATTGTATTTATTTTTTATTTTATTTTTTATCACTTTTATTATATGTATTTTTTATAAAAATGTATTGTTTTGTTTTTCATTTTATTATTTTTATATTTCATAATGCAGCATTTTTAGTATTTATTTATAATTTGTTTTATTACTTTATTTTATAATCTTATTGTATTATTGTTTTATTTTTATTTTGTGTCTATTATTATTATTATTATTATTTTATTATAGAATTATTGGTATTATAGAATGTTACCATTTACAAATAGCATATAGCATATCAATATGATATGCGGGGCAATTCGCTTCATAAGAGAAGGATGTTCTCTTTGTCTTTCAGGATGGAAGAGTGTGGAGAGTGTCCCTAAGCTAGTGAATGACTACATGAGTAAGAAGCTGATGGTGGATGAGTTTGTTACTCACACATTGCCCTTTGCCCAGATCAATGAGGCCTTTGACCTGATGCATGCTGGGAAGAGGTACATACATTATAACATGCCTGTTTTTATCTGGTGTTTTTTGTAATATTATATTTATGCAATGTGGGTAACAAATTGATTTCTAAATGCAATTTTTGTGTCTTCCACAGTATCCGAACTGTCCTGCAGCTTTGAGCCTCGAGTTCAAACAAACTCAAAGTCAAACTCATGTCCTAACTGCCTTGTCATGCCATGAAACAAACTAATCCTGAACACCCTTGTCTCAGTAGTTACTGTTGACCTTTGTGTTAGAGGTTGTTCTGATAATGGTTATTTGTGTGTAGAGTTCCAGTTACACACTGAATAAATTTGATTACCAAACACAGAGCATTCTGTGTTTCCTTTTTTTTTTTTCTTTTCTTTTTTAAAAAGTCAAAATGTTGCAATATTAGTGGCTTAGTATATTCTGTTGTACATTATACAATTTGAACATTTAGAACCATATAAATTGACCAATTTGATTAATAATTTGATTAATATCAGCATGTTCAAAACATTCCAGTTGATTACATAATGTTAGAATTATGATTTTAAAATAGTATTTTCTCTGATACCTTCTACTTTCAGTTATACAAAATGTAAAAATACACAGTTAAAAACAAATAAATATATATGTGTGTGTGTGTGTGTGTGTATGTGTATATATATATATATATATATATATTAGTTATCCATTACATTTATGTGCATAAATAAAGCACTTAGATGGTTTTGCTCAGGCAGTGGAGTGTTAATGAATGAGAAACAGCCATACATGATTCATAAGCTTTTACGGCGGGAGTCCTCTTCGCTCAGAGTCCTCTAGGGGTCGCTGTCCAGACGCGTGCTACTCTGACACGCATGTGTTCGGTTGAGTTGGGCCAATCAAATAGTGTTTTCACACACGGAAAGACCCTTCACATTTGTAGAAGATGGCGACTGCTGAACCGGTTAGTCAATAAAAGTGCTCTTATAAACATTATTGTGATGACACCAGTGGTAGTTATTTCTGTTAAACACGTGTTTTATTTTGGTCGGCTTTTATAAAAGCTAATCTGAATCGATATGTTGTGGAGTGATATCTCTCACAGCAGACTGTCAAATGAGCTCGTGTGTGACTGTCGCACATGTGTGTTTGAAGGATATTGTGCAAAAGTGTTAAATATTTGTTTTTCTATATTATTATTATTATTTTGTAATCTGAAGAGGGGGGCTGTGAGAATATTTGATGTTTTCTTTGAAAGTTGAACATGTTGTTAAACCGTATCTGTTTCTGTATGTTAATCTAGAGTCATGTTTTGCTGATGTGTCACTGAAAATATGGATAATGTGATTGATTGTTTTTAGTCTTTGAATGGACACATCGCTTAATGTAGCTCAAAACCGTTGATCTGATCTTTTAGACAAGATAAAGGTAAACAAGGATATAAGCGGAATTGTTAGATGTTTAGTTTGGTCAAATGTTAATAAAGTAAGTTTTGTAAAGAACCTTTAGTCAGTGTGTCGAATTTTACACAGTTACTTGTTTGGTTGCGAGATTATCTGTTTTTATTTCTAAACATACATGTTTGTCACTGTAAAAATAATAATAATAAAAAAAAAAAACTTGAGGCACCATTTCCTCAAACAGCCTTTGGAGAACTTTTATGTACATTTTCAGAAAGTGCAGTTTTCCGAGAAACTTTAACAAGGATCCGTTCGTGCAAAAGCTTTCATGAATGTCCATCGTTCCTCCAGTGACTCTGTCATAAAGAAAAGACTTGAGATGTAATGTTCCTTGAGTATGCAGCAAATATTGAAATGGTGCCTAGAATTTTTTTTTTCAGAGGGTTTTGAGAGTTTCGTAATCTGAAGAACCAAAATGGTGGCGTCAGTCTGTTTATTAATTAATGTATTTGTTTATTTATTTTTATAGTTTTTATATAGTTCTGATTATATATATTGGAATGGGGAAAGCACATTTAAATTAGTTTTTCATTAGTAAAAGTAATAGCACCAGTAATAAATACAGCTTAATTGTTTTATAACATTTACTCTAACACAGTGGGGCCTCAGCAAACTTCAAAGATGACTTACAATGATTTAAAATAAGACAAAACAATATATGATAATATGAGGATGCCTCATTTTAAAAGTGTCAAATCAAGTCACCTTTATTTATATAGCGCTTTTAACAATACAGATTGTCTCAAAGCAACTGAACAGCATTAATTAGGAAAATAGTGTGTCAATAATGCAAAATGACAATAGTAAACACAAATTTTTCAGTTAAAGACAGTTCATCATTGAATTCAGTGATGTCAACATCCAGCTCAGTTTAAATAGTATCTTTGCAATCAAAAGTGTGACTTGTAGACTTTGAAAAGTCATGTAAATTAATTTTGATAACTCCATCTGCATTTTTATAGTGTATATAAAGCTACAAATAGTTTGTTGAGTAGAAATTGTGAGACAAATTTTTAAAAAATATTTAAAAAATAAATCATTGACAAGATCACGAACAGCTGGTTGATTGAAAAGTCCATTGAATATTGTTGCAGACAACGGCATTGGAGTCAAAAAGCTCAAGGACCTATTCTGTGTGTGTGTGTGTGTGTGTGTGTGTATATATATATATATATATATATAGACATTTTCTTTGAAATGTCACATTCAGCTTGCAAGACATAAGATTAAAATAATGGAAATATAATAAATTGTTCTGTTCTTTACCTGTAGGAAACTTCAACAAACCCATCAAATTCAGAAGAAGAAAAAAAAGACGAAAATAAGCAAGAGATAGTTAGTCTTGAAGATTATATTAAACATCCTCTGCAGAACAGGTAAAGCCACCCAGGGGACACATATTTCAAACGATTAACACCAAATTTAACACACCTGCTCCCCATTCACACCTGAGACCTTGTAACACTAATGAGTCACATGACACCGGGGAGAGAAAATGGCTAATTGGGCCCAATTTGGACATTTTCACTTAGGGGTGTACTCACTTTTGTGGCCAGCGGTTTAGACATTAATAGCTGTGTGTTGAGTTATTTTGAGGGGACAGCAAATGTACACTGTTATACAAGCTGTACACTCACTACTTTACATTGTAGCAAAATGTAATTTCTTCAGTGTTGTCACATGAAAAGATATAAATAAATATTTACAAAAAAGTGAGGGGTGTACTCACTTCTGTGAGATACTGTATATGGAATATCTGGCTAAATATCTGGAAGAGTTATCAAGGGTTTTTCTTTTGGCAGATGGGCTCTTTGGTTCTTTAAAAATGACAAAAGCAAAACATGGCAAGCTAATCTCCGTCTCATCTCAAAGTTTGACACAGTGGAAGACTTCTGGGCGTAAGTATTAATGAGAGAATTGAAACAGCACAGACAGCATGATAGATTCACCAGCCATTGATTAAATAAACAGACTGAGAGTTGTAAGCAACACTGGCACTAACAGAGGTTTTGATTCCCCAGGTTATACAATCACATTCAGTTATCAAGTAACTTAATGTCAGGATGTGACTACTCCCTCTTCAAGGTAAGCCACAATAAAGCATTATAACATTATGCCAAAAATGTTGAAATCATCTAAAATGATCCGTGTGCTCTCTTTGGAGCAGGATGGCATTGAGCCCATGTGGGAAGATGAGAGAAACAAGCGGGGCGGCCGCTGGCTGATTACCCTGTCCAAACAGCAGCGCAGAGCCGACCTGGACCGCTTCTGGTTGGAGACGGTAAGTCCATACTCTGTCCAGTCGGTGTAACTGCATTAGCTGCAAAATTGATAGTAGGGTATGTTCTCTCTCTCAATTCTGGTTTTGTTTTCCAGCTTTTGTGCCTTGTGGGAGAAGCATTTGATGACCACAGTGACGACGTCTGTGGTGCTGTCGTCAACATCCGAACAAAGGGAGACAAAATAGCAATATGGACAACAGACTACGAGAACAAAGATGCTGTTGTACACATAGGGTAAAAATCGTTTAGTCCACGTAGACCACTTAAATCTTGCTCCTTCAAGCTCGTGTTCATCTGCCTCGATTTTGGAGTGCAACGCCCACAACTCAAAATCCAGTAAACAACCTATGCATAGAACCAAGTCCCAGCCCTACGTTTTTTTTTTCTTTTCCGATAATCTGTTACACTTGGATGTATGTCATAATACAGAAGAAAAGATCTGCTGCTACTTGCATTTCATTGTGACTATAATTTTTGCTTTCTTTTAATTTGTGGTTATTAGGTAAAGCACTAGGTAGATTATTGCCAACTTTACACTGCAAAGGTGGTGTTTAGGTGGCATTTATTTACCCAGACTGTTTAATGCTGCTCAGAGGTGGAATAAATGTATTTCCACAGCAATTACAACTGTATATGTTGAAACTAGCGACTGAGGTGGGTCTGAGCAGGCATAATTTAGTCTGGCTTTTATGCAGCATTGTGCCTTAACACTGAATTTTCAGCAGGCACAGAGCAGCCTTAACCCCGAACCTTATGTTACTTCTTGGATCTGTCGGTAAATTTGTAACATTTTTTTGTCTATTCACAGGCATGTGTATAAGGAAAGATTAGGTGTGCCTTCGAAAGTCATCATTGGATACCAGTCACATGCAGACACAGCCACCAAAAGTGGTTCCACCACCAAGAATAAGTTTGTTGTTTAAGGAGTGAGTATTTTTTTGATAGTTCTTCTCAGTTTTTCATATCATTCAATTTATATTAAATATCCTTTCTTAAATTGTTCATGCTATAATTTCATTTCAGATGCTGCAACAGTCTGAATCTTTATCAAATTCAGATCTTCATCAGAAGAGACAGACAAACAAAAACAAAACAGTGCTGGGATCTGACCTTTCACACAATGTTGTGGGGGAAATTAAAAGCCTTCAGATTAGTAGATAGAAGGATTTAATCAGAGGAATATTGTATTTACAAAACTGTACAGTGTATAAAAACAGAGCCATGTTCTTTTTTTTTTTTTTAAATGTCAGTGTACTATTAACTGATCTTTTGCTGGTGGGGATGGGAAGTGTATTCAGTTAAATTATGAATATTTTTCTTTCATATTCTGTTTGCCTTTTTATGTTGGGTTGCAGTTACTAAATCTTAAGTGTAATTTATTTATTTTTTACTTACACATTTATGTTTCTTCTTTGGATTCAGTGTTTGAGTGATTTGGACAGTAAACTGATCATGACATTTCTAATTACACTATTCAAATAATTCTTGTATTGCAGCTTGAGATTGTCAAAGGTTGATTCTGTTCAAAGACTGTTGTATAAATGTGTATTTTTGCAGTCTTGTTTTACATTCCTCATGTGAAATGTTCAAGGCAGTATTGAGAAAACTGATCTCCGGTTCTCACCTTTTCCTAAGGAGTTTAATTGAGTTGCCTGACTTTGTAACAAAAATGATAGAACCCCTTTCTTGAACATGGGTGCTTATGAAAATGAATGTAAATAAAATGTACAGTGCATTGTCTATATCCAGTGAAGAGGCTCTGAAATTTATCTGTTGATGATAAATAAATAATCTGCTCTGAGATTCTTGAGATGGGAGAACTATTTTCTCAATCCAGTAAATTAGCTTAACCCTTTAGCTAAATTTATTAGCTTCCCTTTGCTCATAAATTCAGTATAATGTCCTTTATGTTAATCATCTATGATAAAAGTCAGTTTTGGTTAAAAAGTTAGTTTTGCAAGAACAATTTTTAAGTTTACTGTATACATTATCTTAATACCAACTATACAACTTATTTAGTATTGGAAATTAATGAAAAATGCTCAGCAAAATTGCATTAATGTTGTGTTTGTTAAAGAATGCCAAAGTATTCACACTGCTGTACACTAATGCCAGGTTGTATATTAGATTAAAAAGAAATATGATTTATTTGTATTATTCTTGACCACGAAAATACTTAAGGTGATTAAAAAAAGAAAAGACTTGTGCCACTAGTTCGACATTCCTACTCTTTCAATTGTTCTTGAGGCCAATTTCTGATACCAGCCTGATCCGGATTGCCTACAGACTGGGTTGGATCTTCCTCCACAGGCTCAAGATGATGATCCAAAATACTCTCAGATAACATAGAAGGTGTCCTGCTCCGGGCATGTCTGGGTCCATCCTCCTGGAAATGCGACAGGCCTTTGGTATGATAACTAGGGCTGGGGCTGGCAGAGGACAGGGTTCTCTGGCTCCCATTTAGGTAACTACCATAGTTCACAGAGTCCTTTGAGTCCTGCCGTGAGTAGGAGTTGATGTGCGCGCCCTGGTAGTTGTACGCTCTCCAACCTGGCTGTCTCCTGTGGTGACATCTGCATTTCAGGATGCGGATGAAAGCTAGCTTGAACTCCCGGCTGTAGCAGGGATAGATGATGGGATTCAGGCAGCTGTTTAAGTAACCAAGCCAGAAGATGATTTTGAAGATGGTTTCAGGAGGCCGCAGGCTGACATTGAATGCGACTGCAAAGAGAGAGAGTACATTGGGTGAGGTTGAGTTTTATTATTAATATTGTGACATCATGTTATGAGTTATTCAGATTACAAACTAGATTTACATAGTACTTTTAATTTAAAAAATGTGAATTTGGCCATCTCTAGAGAAAGTCTAAGCTATGAAGTGTATTCCTGAGAAACCTTATATGTTAAATTTTCTGTGATGCTGTGTGGGGCCCTGAACAAACCATAACACGTGTGCTTCCTTTTTTCTCTCATATAACACTGCATGATTGGTGCGCCCCCTGCTGCCACGATTTGTGATTGTTTGTGACTGTGCCCCCTGTCGGTACAACTGTTTTTTTTTTTTAAGGTCTGTCATTTGCTTAAGTATCCAGCAGGTGGCAACAACGCTTGTTTATCAATTTTTCTGCTTATTGCAAATTTGTGTTAAAACTGAAAATAAAAATCTACCGAATGCCAGATGTGCACAGCATTTACAAACAGAACAAAGTCAACATAAAAACAAAAGTTTAAATTAATATATGTTTTAGATTTTATGTAAATAATTGATTTGTTTTTATTTTACTGAGGTATTGGAAATAAAACGAGAAAAGTGAATTTAAAACGAAATACCAAGTGTTGTATTCCTATGGGATAACACTATGTACTAATGAAATAATCTAAGTTAATACTATAGTGAACTTTTGAAACCGTACAGATAATTTTTGTTTTTCTTTGAAGGGACCTTGGAAGAAAGGGCATGTGATGCATTATACTGGTGTTCTGAAATAACATTTCTAAATATTTTACAATTGTCTGAATTTCTAATAATTAAATTAAATGCAGTCACTTCACAAAGTGTCCGATTGTTTAGACATGTTTTGACATCTCTATAAAATTATTAGCAACTAAAATTATTTACATCCTTTCAACCAGTTCTCAAAACAAACTTACATAATAATGCAAACAAAGTGCAAATTGATATTCAGTCTAAACATTTTTTAATCACTTAATCTATAACCAAATTAACAATAGGTTTTTTTTTTTTTTCATAAGCTACATGAAAGTCATTGGGTTTAGTATCCAAGTGATTATCTAATAAGCAGAGTTAAATACATCATCATTCAGGCCTTTTGCCCAGTTGATATATGAATGTGTGAAAGCCTGAAGCAGTTGTGAATTAATAACCTGAATATGAAATGCTTCTTCTGTTTATTATAACATTTAGCAAGATTTGTAGAAAAGTTATTTTATCCCCTTTTTCATTAAAGTTCAGTGGTAGAGCTGTGGATCTGTGCCATTAATTGCTTTAGACTGAGATCCCTGGTGTATAAAGTGGAAACCTCAAAGTTGCAGCCCTAGTGCATTGACCCACTGCATTCAAAGTACCATGGAAACCATGAGACTTGGCTGAAAAAAAAAAAAACGAATTCATGAATGAAGACCAAACGAGTATAAGTTACAAAGATCTATAAGAAGGCGTATATAAGATGTATATTATTATTATTATTATTATTATTATTATTTCAACTTTATATTATGTTGGGATGGGAAAGTCCTAATTGTTCTGTATTTTGTGTTGTTCCTGTGGATAGTATAGCAAAATGTAATTAAATTATTATAAGTTTCTATTTATCTTACCAAACTCTCATGACATGGAATCAGTAGAGCAATTATAATGATTAATTATTTGTTGAGCATTAAATTTGATTAAATTAACTCCTTGTGAGGATTGTTTCATCTTAATTGCTGTTTGCTAACCTTTCACAGATCTTAAGTAGTGACATAAGAACAAATATTGACAGGCATATGCAATATATAAGGCATCAGGATGTATAAGGGCAAACGAAATGATGGGCAGGATGTCATTAAGAATTTTGAACTTTAAGAATGTCTGTATTTTAACTAAAAGTATTATTATCACTTCTAACACTGAAATAATATAATGATAGTGTAAGTTGGTTAGCTGGTCTCCAAGCCTGGTCTAGCTGATCTGTTGGCCAGTTTTAAAGGCGTTTTGGGCATTTTCCTACTAGTGAAACTGGCATAATGATTTGTGGGTATGTGTGTGTGTGTGTGGCTGGGTGTGTTCTCTAGAAATATTTGTGTATAGGCTTCAAGAATATTCATATTGTTTTAATTATTGTTTTCCTGCTTTCTTGTTTCCATTATTGTTTTACAGAAAGAAAGAAAGAAAGCCTTTAAAACCTGCTTAAAATTATTTGCTGGTCTTGTCTGTCAAATGCCAGTTGGTTTTTAGATGATCGGGCTAAGAGACGAGCTTAAAACCTGCTAAGACCATTGTAATGTAAGTTTTACATTTATTATCATTTTCCTGAAAAGTCCCATAATATGCTATTTAATTGCAGCTCTCTTTGTGACAACATACCCCATATAGTGTGAAAACATGAAAGGGGGAGGGGGACAAATTGTGTTTAAGAAAGACCTACCAATTGGTAAAGTGAGGAAGAATGGCAACCAGCACAACGTAAACATGCCGACCACAACCCCTAAGGTCTTAGCTGCTTTTTTTTCCCTGGAAAACCTCAGAAGTTTGACCGTCAGAGAATTCCTCCTCTGATGCGTGCGACCTTTGCCTGCTGCGCCGGAGTCCTCGTGCACCTGCGAACCCCTGTGAATCCTCAACGTTATTTCACCTGAATTC
Organism: Sinocyclocheilus anshuiensis; assembly: GCF_001515605.1. Lineage (NCBI taxonomy): Eukaryota > Metazoa > Chordata > Actinopteri > Cypriniformes > Cyprinidae > Sinocyclocheilus > Sinocyclocheilus anshuiensis. The sequence goes on from NW_015544178.1 coordinate 282,851, forward strand.
ATGGTTTCCGTCTTTACACCAGCTTCCAAATTCTTCGTTGTCCGTTTAGCCACTACATACACACGACAGTACATGACTAGAATAACAATTAATGGAATATAGAAGGAGCCGAGCGATGAGAAGAGCGCATAAAAGGGTTCCTCGGTTATTACGCACACCATGTGGTCCGGTGACGGAGGCTCCTTCCATCCTAGCAGGGGTCCGATAGAGATGACCAAAGACAGGACCCAAACCCCCAGCATGGCCAGCAAAGCTCTGCGTCCTGTCACGATGTTGGGGTATTGCAACGGATGGCTCACTCCGATATAACGGTCAATGGAGATTACGCACAGACTCATGATGGATGCGGTGCAACATAACACATCAACCGCTGCCCAAACATCACAGAAAATCCTCCCGAACACCCAGTAACCCAATATTTCCAATGTTGCTGATACGGGTAACACAGTTGTGCTGAGGTGCAAGTCGGCAATAGCGAGATTAACGATGAAATAATTAGTTGGAGATCGCAGGTGCCTATTGCACACTACTGACAAAATCACCAAGATGTTTCCAGCCACCGCGAAGATGATGAAAGCCCCCAAAGCCAAGCCGAGCGGGACGGCACGGGACAGGTGGAGTGGCTCGAGTTCTGTGCTTTTTAACTCGGAAGAGTTGGAAAACTTCGGTGACCCTTCGTACACATCCAAATAACCGCTTCCCCAAGACTGTGTGAATTCGTCTTCATTTTGTTGGCTCATTTTGGCGAAAAATGTTCTCCATTGCTGACACGTTGGTTGGCTGCTTAAATCAGGTTGTTATTAAATGTCTAGAACGTTGCACGAGTTACTGATAAGCAATGTTGTCATTCTGATGCACTCATGTAATGTGAAAAGAAGAGTCTCTGTCTCAGGGGTAAGGCGGTAATACCGCCCATCCCTGCTTCTGTCCAAACTCTGAGTAAATGTTGCATTTTTCTTTTCTTTCTTTTTTAAACAGAGGAAGAGTCCTGAAAAGCAAACACAAAACACTATAGGGGAGGCTGAAGAGTTTTGAAATGTCTTAAACTTTTAAATAATATTTCCATATTTGTCTTCTACAAATTAAAGTTTACACTGGGAAACTTGGTGTAGAATGATGTAAAAAAAAAAATGGGGCAGAACATTTTTTACTCAGAAATTGCAAGTAGATTTCACAAATTTGCACTCCAAAAAGGCTCTTCTTTCAAAGTCATTGGTGATTATCTACTGCAAGAACCTACATCTGAAATACTTAATGGCCATGTGGTTATAGCCTACTATTTTATTTTTTCAGCTATTTCAAGCCATCAAGGGAAATTCAAGTGTATAAGAACATTTTGTGAAGCATGCAGTAAACTAGTGTGACATCACAGGTTGTTTTCTGTACTTATATAAAAGCTTTATACTTTACACTTGAGCCCAGACAAAACCGCATAACCATGCGACTTTTGTTACACAATTTAGTTTCATGCAAAGCCTTCATTATCTCCTGTGGAATCTGAAGATGAGCTCATTGGGTTGGAGACATGAGGTTTTAATCCCAAAGTGTGCCAGGAATAGAGCTTTTTTATGTCCCAATCTTGTTATAACGTATTGTTGAAAAATTTGATTCAGCAGATTATTTTTCATTTGATCTTTTTATTTCTTTATTTATTTATATTTTATCTTATGTTGCATTTAACTCATAGATTTTATCAGCTCATGCATTCCCTGTGAATCGAACCCACAACCTTGGTGTTGCTCTTCTGGCCAGAAGAGAACTGGCCCCCGACTGAGCCTGGTTTCTCCCATGGTTTTTTTCTCCATTTATGTCACCGATGGAGTTTTGCTTCGATGGAGCACTGTCGCCTTTGGCTTGCTTAATTAGGGACGCTTGACTGATTGCACTAGCCTATTGGAAGAGAGCTGAACTGGATGATGACATCACTGAATCATCAATGAACTGACTTTAGCTGGAAAAATGACTCTTTGTTTTGTCCTCTTGCATTATTGACAAACTATTTTCCTGTTTGACACTGTAAAGCTGTTTTGACTCAATCAGTATTGTATAAAGCGCTATATAAAGGTGACTTGACTTGCTAGCATCATGTTGTGAAAGCACTCCCAAGGTGTCCGATATTGCTTCATATACAAAAAAGAGACATAATGATATGCCCAGTGGCGCAAAAACGGGATATGCAGTATATGCAGTGCATAGGGGCGCCGCACATAGGGGGGCGCCATTTTGCCGAAATCATTATGTGAAAATCTTATTTAATAAAACGTGATAAATAATCAAAAGCTTAGTTGTTAAAAATAATGTAATAAAACATTTTTATTGAACGATTTTTAGCATTTTTAATGAGTTCAAATTTTTTTTTATTATAAACATATTAAAGGGGTCATATGATGCTGCTAAAAAGAACATTATTTTGTTTATTTGGTGTAATGAAATGTGTT
>NW_015544178.1:285389-293405 GCF_001515605.1 Sinocyclocheilus anshuiensis
CCTCAAGCGTGTGACGGAAATGTTACCCCCTTACCATACTGTGATGCCCTGTCCAGCCGGAGCGAGGAGACAAAAACATTAAAACCCATTATAAACGAGGCATTTGTTGCATCCAGTGGGGACATAATTACAGATTATAATGACATATACTGTCTTTTTACGCATTGCATCGCGCCACGTAAACATAAAACCATGTCTGCATTTGTGATCGGAGAAATTACAAACAACAAGCGCTACTCTACACTGCTCAAAACTCGCGTTTGAATCGTCAGTGGCAAATTCTTTAATATAAAAAACTTACTTACAGTCTGTGAGTCAGAACAGCCGGCATTGTAGTCTACTCTACCAGGATCAGGAAACAGTCCTCCATAAAATGTGCTGCACACATCTGAATATTTGGGTTGAACTGTTCTGGAACAGTGTTGTAAATACAACTTAACCACTGATTTCTAGTCGTGTCCTCTTTTGGAAGGCCGAACAAAGTAGTTTCGCTAATTTACAGTTAGTTTTAGGGGCTACTAGAATACAGGGGGGCGCCAACACTAATCTTGCATACCCCTCCGCAAATGTGCAGTTCCGCCCCTGGATATGCCAATAGACTGACTGACACATAGGGCATCAATATTTTTTATGATCATAAAGCTAATTTCTTTATAATTTTGCTGACAAAAATGTTTCTACATGTGTTTAAATAAAGGTGAATTATATATTAAAAGTACAAGTACAATAATTTATTCAAAACCAAAAAGCAGTATAAATTTGTACGTGATTTGTAATTTTTGGTATAAATTATTACTTATATCCGCCTTGTTTTATATTGAGAAATAGTTAGGTTTTCTTCTAGTCTATTTTTCAAAATTTTCCTAGCTCTTGGGAATGAGATAGGTCAGAGATGAATAAAACATGGAGCGGTTACTTTAATACAGATTAATTCTAGTCGGAGGTGTTTCCAGTGTAGAATCTTCTTTGACAGCGTAATATAGTCCATGGTGATGGTTAATCTTTTTCCAGGAAACTTGCCCATACATATTAATTAAGCTCCCGATGTTCTTCATGTCAGAGTGCTTTTATTATGATTAGAGGTTTCAATGTACATGGAGCATCTAAATCCTGATTAGAGAATATTTTTGAATACCTGAAGCGTGCAATCAGACACTATCAGGTACATTTAATACTTGGCATGAGGGATCGTGCATGTGCAAAATGCCTCCTTTTTCAGAGAACATATTGAGATAGATATATTTCTGGTTGTCCACGCACCTGGAAGGCGTTTTGTTTGGCAAGGGAACATTGCAACCCCCTGACCTCCCTGGTTATTAATCAAACCCACGGCATCTACTGGTGCCCCGAAATAAGAACACAAATCCATCTACTTCAAATCAGTTTACGATGCCTTGAGATAACTGAAAATAATATTTTTTTCTAAACATTGCTCACATAACATAATCTTATACAGAGTTCAGGTGGTATTGAGTGGCTTTAAATGGAAATAGCCTGACTGACTTAAAAGCCTGGGGGAGAACGGCAGCTTGGACAGTATTCCCTGCAGGACACAGTCGATCAAACCGCAGTGGTTCATGGACTCTTAAAGTGATAGTTTATCCAAAACGAAAAGTCTGTCCTTATTTACTTATCGTTATGTCATTTGACATATGACGTTTTCCTTGAGACACAAAATTATGTTTTAATTTTTTAGGAAAGCTCATAGCGACCAAGGTGTGGTAAAACTCAATGTAGGACAAATTAATTATATATGTGGGCCTGCAAAAGCATCAGAAAAGACCATTTTCAAAATAGGGTTGTTTGATATAAAATAATTGTCTGTGTTCTTTCAGAGAACAGAACAAATACATCTCCATCATCAGTTAGAGTAAACTATGTGATTGCTTGTTTACAGCAAGTCAGCTATATTTGACCTCAGTAGTCTATGTGCTCTGGTTTTAAAATATGTAAGCATGTCAAGCTTAAGCATAGATGAGAGAAGTGATTTTTTTTTTTTTTTTTAACTGACGCTAGGGACTTTTTGATACCCAAATCATCAGACTGTGGGAACTAAGAACGCATCACCTTCTCTACGGCATGGGGAAAGTACCGGAGCTGAGAAAGGGGACGTGCCACTACCTCTGGACCATGATATAGGCCTTAAATGCCTTATCAGATGGGGATTTGACGTTTCCCATGATGTTTAGTTTACTATACATATGATATTTAAAATTATGTTTCTGACCTTCTTGGTCTTGATGAATGATTTAGGACTTAAAGATACCCTGTCCATTCTGGTTAATTAGCATGTGAGTATTTCATCAATGTCAGGCACTTTTATGTCCCAGGGGTTGATTTTTATTAAAACGAACATATTTAAACCTTAAAACTGTCATGAAAACTTTTCACCATGCCTTCATAATTTATTTTGGCTTCTTTTCAAATGTGTCCGTTAATCTATGATTTGTATTGTTTTAACCTTATTTCAAAGCCAAAGCTTTAGAATAATATTAAAAAATACATATAACAGTTTTATTTTTTTTAATAATTTTTGTGAATTGTTTTACATTTAAATGTACAAAATTCCCCCAAAGAATGCTATCAAATGATGTATCTATGCAATATAAGATGTAGTGTAAAAGATATATCTTGGAAAAATGTTTACAAAAATTATAGTATTTGTCTGTAATGCTTGCAAAATATGAAAAGTGCTAAGACAGTTTACTTCCTTTTTTTCCCCCCACAGGGCTAAAAGTGCATGTTGAAGAAACACCCACTATTTGAAATATGAGTTTGGTATTACTCTAATTAATCAGGTTTACCATTACTGTTAACTTATCTTTTGCGAATTCCTCTCGCTACTTTCATTACTAAGCTTTTGATAACTAAGTAATGCTATGATGTGCACTGAACTGCTTTAGCCAAAATGCAAACCTTTTTCCTCTTAGCTAGAAATGTTCATATTTAAACGGTTTCAGATTAATTTTGAAATCTTAACATGTCTCTTTTCGATCGTATTTTGTTGTGCTTCAGACTATAGGATACTCTTGAGAGCTCCAGGAATAGGCAAACTGTCAGAGCAGTTATAGCTCTCTAAGCCACCATAACATTTCTACACGTTGACATTTATTAAAATGTATATGATTTATCTCGACAAAACCTTCGGAAGCTAAAGTGCAGTAAACATAAATTAACCTTCACTTTCAGAAATAAAGTCCCTGTGCCAGGTACATTATGCAAATTTCACACAAAGACTTCACATAATAAAGCATGTCATTTTAACATTTCCTTTGTGCGAAAATACAATGGCTAGAGGCATGTAATAAAACCTTCTCTGTGGCATTTCTTTTTGCAAAGTGCACCTGTGTAAAATCATGTTAAAATGCCTTAAGTACACCCAGCCTTGTTGTGTCTCATGAGTAAAATGCTCCTTAGCACCCTGGTGTGACACATTTGTCTTAGGTCACGGTGTTCATATTGCACCTTATTTAAACCCCAGCACCTTTGCAGACCTCTTGATGTGGCTTTATCCTCCATCTCAGGTCAAACAGACACCAACACAATTTTGTTACAGACATGATGTGGATCCCAAGAGACACAAATCTCATTTACACTTCAAGGAGGAAGTCTCAGGCAGCTCGGGCTGAACATGCCCTCTTGCTCTTAGTGTCAGCTATGCTTGTCTGAATTACAGTCAGTCTGAGCTGACGGCTGTGACAGGAAAGAAAGAGGGCTTTCTGGAAGAAATAGCCTGTCTGAAATGTATGTCTGGGTACATTAGTGTCTGGGCCTTTTGGATGCCGGTGAAGAGTGGGAAAGCAGTGTGGTGTAGACTAAAGGTGGGGTCACATTTACTGCCGTTCTGCGAATTTTCATGGCCGAAATCCAGTTATTTCCACAGGAATCCATGTGATTTGGAATATTTCAAAATATTTCCTAGATTTTGCATCAGGTTCAAGTTGGTCAAGTAAATTCGCTGCACTGACCAACAGAAAGCTCCTTGGTTTCTTTGAAGTGTGCTAGTTAACACGTTACAATAAGGTTCAGTTTGTTAAAATTAGTTAACTACATTAGTTAACATGAACTAACAATGAAAAATACTTCTGAAGCATTTATTAATCTTAGTTACTGCTAATTCTAACATTTACCAAAACACTATTAAAATCAGAAGTTGTATCTGTTAAAAAATTGTTCACATAAGAATTACATTTTGCTGAAAAAATTCTCACCCTGAGGCCATGCAAGATATAGATTAGTTTGTTTCTTCATCGGAACAGATTCAGAAAAATGTAGCATTAGATCACTTCCTTACTAATGGATCCTCTGCAGTGAATGGGTGCTGATTCCAAACAGCTGGTAAAAGCAACACAATAATCCAAACAACTCTAGTCCTTCAATTAACATATTGCGAAGAGAAAAGCTGTGTGTTTGTAATAAACAAATCCATCATTGTTTTTAACTTCAAATCGTAGCTTCGAACTATGCAAGCCCTTTATCCATAATATTGCTTTCTCCAGTGAAAAAGTCATCTCGTCTGAATCAGGAGAGAAATTTGCACAGATCAAGCACTCTTTACAAGCGAAAATAGTCTAAAACTGTTCTAAACAAATATTTTGGTGGATTTGATGTGTGGACAAAGGGATGGACTTTTTTACTGGAGGAAGCTGTCACGGTTCAGGGTGCACCATTGTCTTCCCCCATGTCTGTGTGTGTCCTGCAGCTTGTGACCTGGGCAATCAGCGCTGATTTTGCGGCACAAGTGCGCAGATCACAAGCTGATTTCCCTCATCTGTCGCTTGTTTCCTTTCCCCTTATATTCTCTGCTGTGTCTGCCCTTCGTTGTCAGTAGATCATTTTGTGCTTCGTCTCATGTGGTTTTGGCATTGTGCTATGTGTGTTATCTGTGTTTACCTCTGTTTGCTTGTGCCCAGGACATTTAGACGAGGAGTGACAGCTAACATCTCGTCTTGTTCCCCGTCCTGTGTGGGCGCTGGGTCTTGGGTGGTATCCACAGCCTGTGCTGTCCACTGAGTACTTACGGACAACTGTGCAGCTCCCAGACACTTCTCATATTTTTGTTCACTTGTGTCACTACTTTGGAACTTGTTTCTTTCCAAAGTGTAATAAACTATATTCACAAATTCTCTGCATTTGAGTCCTCTGTTATATCCCTTCTGGCAGAAGCGTTATGGATTATGGACCCATATTTTGTCCAGAAGCGTTGAACGTTAAAACGCCTTAATGATGGATTTGCTCCTTACAAACACACAGCTTTTCACTTCACAAGATGTTAATTAATGGACTTATGATGTGGATCTTGTGGATTTTTATGTAGATGATTACATTTTTTGGGTAAACATTTTTGTATATTATTTAACGGACCTGAGCTAATTAACAGTTGTTTTTTTTTCATTAACTGAGATTAACAAATACATTAACCAACATTATATAATAGGACCTTATTGTAAATTGTTACCACTTCAGGCATCACTAAACTATTGACAATGGACAAAGGTTGTGAAATTTTGATGAAATTTTGCAAATATGACCGCACCTTAATACATCTAAGGAAAATACCACACTGTTATCTTGTCCATGAGACCCACGGCATCTGAAAGAAAGAAAAGCAAGCAAGACCTTGAAGGGCAGTGATAGGGTCAAAGTAAAGCTTTTTTTTTACTTTGAGAGAAATGCATTATTGTGAGAAGAGCAGTAAAGCCACGGTTTACATAACATACTTAATCTCTGTACAGCATGCTTATGGGAGCAGAGTGACATCCGCTGCAATTGATCTTTAGATATTCTGGGAGCAAACAAGTGACAGTTGCTGAATGGACATTTAAGGAAATTTATGAACATCCCCAGAATAAGAGAAGTGGGGATGGCTCTCTTGATATCTGTCTGTGCCAAGATCTAAATCCAAAGGGGGAAGGATATTTTCATCATGAGAACTGTTAAGTGTCCTGAGACCCCTCATTCTGTACATAATAAGGATAAAGCTTTCTGCTACTCGTCATCTTCATTTTTTCTTCCTCTCTATATGCTTTCTTTATAGGCTATGCAAAATGCAGTGTTCTTTGTGAAATATGTAGTATATTATGTTATATTTGAACCAAGTGTATGCTTTTATTAGAGTGGTGTGCCTATAAAAGTTTAAACAAATAACTGAAAATAACCTTCAAATATTAATCAAATGAAGAAAGAACTGATTAGTCAGAGATCATGTTGGACTGATGAAAAAAAATCTATGGTCTTGAATGTGCACAATGCTTCCATCTAGTGGCCATGTTGCTATCTATCTATCTGTCTACAGGGTGTCCGCGGGTCCTTAAAAAGTCTTAAAATGTCGTAAATAACGTTTTCCTAATATAAGGCCTTAAAAAGTCTTAAAATGTCTTCAATTCGGATTCGATGGGTCTTAAATATTTTTGGTCACATTCCCTCTAAAATATCTTCAGTCTGACGGACCTAATGACTTTACAATCATTGGACAGACCGAAGATTTTTTCTTCCCTTCTGTAGTTACTGAGAGAATCGCAGTAGCAGAATACAGGTCGACCCAGCTAGCAGGGAATGTTCTCATAACTTTGGCTAACATTCCGTACAGGTTTGGTTGATGTTTTAGAGAAAACATTTGAATGTAATGTTCAAAAAATGTTTTAAGAATGTTTTTAATTTCAGATAATGTTCCTAAAACGTTAAGTGTAAACAAATCTAGAACATTTGACCTGCAACATTTTGAGGATGTTGTTGAGGTAACAGATTATATAATGTTATCAATAAAACATTGTTACAATGTTTCAAAAAAATGGTAACTAGTTTCATGCCAATCATGTCTTTTTCTCTTTTCAGTTTAACAGAAAATGCATGTGACCAGCTCTGTTCGGTTAAGGATGCTTACTTTCTCTTCACTAAGTAGGCCTAACAGAAATGTTGAAATAATGATCCATGATGCAATGATTTTTTTTTTACTTTATGCATAAACACCCAGTCATAAATAACATTAAAGTTATCCCATGACCTTATATCTCTTTTTCTTTTAACATTATAAAGGGCTCACATACTGTCCATTTTTTCTAATTGTTTTACATAAATAACTGCACACATTATAACTCTAAATAGATTTTGATGTTTTATTTTTGAGATTAATACAATTGTATATTTTAAGAACATAATAGCTAAGCATTTTTTTTTGAGGGTTTAGGATTCTGGGAACAAAAATAAAACTTCCCGCTAAAAACTTTATAAGAATGTTAGGGGATAATGTTCTAATAATGTTGTGACTAAACATTTATAGAAGGTCATCACAGAACTTTTTTAGAGTGTTTTTAGAGAATGTCATCCTACCTTTTAGAAGAACGTTCTAAGAACAAAAATAAAACTAAAAACTTTAAGAATGTTACCGAATACTGTTTTAACAATGTTGTCACTCAACAATTTTTAGAGAAGGTTATCCTATCTTTTTGAGAGAACGTTCTGGGAGCATAAATAAAACTACCCACCAAAACATTATAAGAATATTAGGGAATGATGTTTGAACATTTTTAGAACAAAAAAATTCTAGCTGGGGAACTGCCTGACCAGACAAATAGCCTGATTAAAACATACGTGACAAAAAATAACCAGCGAAGTATCGAAGAATGATTCTTCTAATTTTATTAGCCTACATTCAATGTAAACAGCAACTGATAATGGATAGTATATTTCTGGTATCAATAATGGATAGTATATTTCTAGGATCAGAACAAACGAGCGTAACAGCAAGCATAAACTCAGAAGAAACATACTGAGGTAAAAATTCTAACTGTTTAGTTTATTCATAACATGATATAGTTCAGTGAGCTAAGACAAGTGAGCTATTTTGCTCAATATTCTCACGACGCAAAAAAACATTCAAAACACCTACAGAGTGCACGCACTACGTGAAGTCTAGTGCGCGTGTGCATTTACAGTGCGCTCTTTTTATGTCATGCTTCAGTAGCGCGGTACAGTTAGTTTTAGGTTTGATATTCGCTGGATATTCGCCTAGGCTGC
>NW_015544179.1:0-1300 GCF_001515605.1 Sinocyclocheilus anshuiensis
AAATCAAACTTTTTGTCATATAGTAGCCTATACTCTCTCTTTTATCTCAAAATCTAAATACATGAATGAGAAATTATAATAACTGAAAATTTAGTCTGTTTTAAGAAACATTATGACTTAATTTTAAAAAAAAAATAAAAAATAGGGCTAATTTTTCAATGCAAAATTAAACATTCTGAGTTTAAATATGACGTTTTTTATTATTTTGTGAGATTCACAAGTTTAAATAATGAAATTAATTAGCACTAAAATGATCATTCTATCAGATGTTTATTATTATTATTATTATTATTATTATTTCTCTCTGTAAGTCCAACATGATGTAACTGTCCCACACTGCTCAGTCTAGAATATACACATTAGCGCAGTCTTTTTGCTCCAGAACAGATGTCACATGACTGCTAGTGAGTTTCTAAATTTACCTTTGAGCATTCCCATGAGCTGTGATGTCACAAATGCAAAAACATCATATCCAGTGCTTTGTGTGATGTGTTGATGTCAATGTGACATTTTCACTAAATGTGTCATTCGCTTTCGAAATACTGTTTGTACAGGAATGAAACCTGTCAGTCAAGCTGTTTGACATTAATTCAATGGTCATTTAATTCATATTGTGTGTACTTCTTGATTATGCAAGCATAGCCACTTGTCACTACTAAAATAAATGTTCAAGTGTAGCCATATGTGATTTGCAAACTGAATAAAAAAATATTAATTAATTAATTTGTTCATTCGTTCATCCATTCATTCATTGAAAACTGACTAAAAATAACTGCATTTGCTATCACTTAATAGATTACGATTACATTTCCAAGTGATTACCTCCCTCTGTGTATCACTTTGATGTTAAGTTTGCTTTTATTTCTTTATTTATGGAAAGGTAGTGCAATTATGACTAGTACTTTTTCAGTTAAAGGGGTCCTATTATGCGTTTTAATTTTTTCAGCTTTAGTTAGTATGTAATGTTGCTGTTTGAGCATACAAAAGATCTGTAAAGTTACAAAGCTCAAAGTCCACTTCAAAAGGAGATATTTAACAGAAATAACTTTTCAAAAACTATAACGAACGACTCGTTTGGACTACAACGCATATTTTCCAGGATTTGTGATATCACAAATATCGACGAATGGGATGAGACCTGGTTGAGCTGCACTAGAGAAGGCAACGAGTGTTATCACTATGTCGGAGACACGCTAGCTTTCCCAAGGCAGACAAACTTAGAGTGGTTACAATCATCCAGGTTTAAATCACGCTAAAATTGGTTTGATATTGTCGCAATATTTACACTGGGGCTAGTGTT
>NW_015544179.1:3813-10431 GCF_001515605.1 Sinocyclocheilus anshuiensis
TGGTTGAGCTGCACTAGAGAAGGCAATGAGTGTTATCACTATGTCGGAGACACGCTAGCTTTCCCAAGGCAGACAAACTTAGAGTGGTTACAATCATCCAGGTTTAAATCGCGCTCAAGTTGATTTGATTTTGACGCAATATTTAAACTGAAGCTTGCAGGTGGCTATGGTAAGGGGCATGACATTTCCCGACCAGGCGCCAATCACAACACACACTGGCCCAGCTAACCAATCACAGCACATTTCGTATTTCAGAAGGTGGGCCTTCATTTGATACAGGAACTATTCGATCCGTTCATGCCAGACTGGGGAGAGAGGTGTTGTAATAATGGTGTTAATAGAGGTGTTGTTTTGAACAACCTAGTATGAGAGCCTGTTCTAGTGCACCCCCAAAACAAAATCAAGACTTTGTAAAAGAGCACAATAGGACTCCTTTAATATAAAGCATGTGCACGTTCAGCCTTGGGGTTGTGAGAGTTTTTTTTTTTTATAGATGGTTGGAAACTGTCTCTGTGTTATTTGATTTGGGAATTTTGGATCAAAATAATGTTAGAAAGCTTCTGGGAAGACAGATCTCTGTGAAAGAATATTAATTAGATTTTTCAGTTTGTGATTATAGGCCGGGTGCAAATCACACTCTTAATTGTGAACCTGGACCACAAAACCAGTCATAAGGGTCAATTTTTTTAAATTGAGATTTACACATCATATAAAGCCGAATAAATAAGCTTTCCATTGATGCATGGTTTGTTAGGACAATATTTGGCCGAGATACAACTATTTGAAAATCTGGAATCCGAGGGTGCAAAAAATCAAGCCTTTAATCGCCTTTAAATTTGTCCAAATTAAGTTCTTAGCAATGCATATTACTAATCAAAAATTAGGTTTTGATATATTTATGGTAGGAAATTTACAAAATATCTTCATGGAACATGATCTTTACTTAATATCCTAATGATTTTTGGCATAAAAGAAAAATCGATAATTTTGACCCATACAATGTTTTTTTGACTATTGCTAAAAATATACCCAAGCGACTTAAGACTGGTTTTGTTGTCCAGGGTCACAATTTATGTTGTACATTATTTTCAGTTGAACAATTGTTTGTTCATTGTAAGTATGAGTTAAGTGTGTCATTATAACTGCCAGTTGCAAAGACCGATACATTATCTCTCGATTGTCTCCTCAACCCCAAAAATTGTGTGAAAATTACATGGAAGTTACATGTTATCTAGCTGAGAGACTGAAAGTTGTTGAATTTTGCTGAATATAGTAAAACGAATAAGTATAGCTTTGAATAAAAAATAGTTTAAGAAATGTTATATACTGTAAGGTGCTCTGCAGTTACTGCTTAGCTTACAGTCATGCTCTTTTGGTTGGAAACAGCATATGTTTACTATTAATATCATATCATAGCGTATTATTATTATTAATAAGTAGCACTTTTTATTTCTCCTCTTTCCTACTACTTGTTTCACTTCTGTTTCAGTTTTTATAACCATTTCTTACTATGTGCAAGCAAGTTGTTGTTTTTTAGCAAGTTTGGCAGTGTTATTTTTTAGGATTACTGATAAACTACTGGTTTTGAAATTTAGTTGTATGCATTTGTAATTTTTATTTAATTTCTTTAGTTTTTAAATGTGTATGAGTAGTATTTATAAAGTTTTAGCTTTTAGTTTTTGATCTGTTTTTAGTTGTTTTAATACTACAATTGATTGCTTCTGTTGTCCTCATTTGTAAGTCGCTTTGGATAAAAGCATCTAATAAATGACTAAATAAATACATAGATTACAACAACACATATAGTATCTGCACATATAGTGTCTCCATAAAGAGAGACACTTGGTGCAATCGTACATCATCTGGGTTGATGTATAGGCACTGTGTTATAGCCAGGGGTGTGAAGTAACGAATTACAAATACTCACGTTACAGTAATTAAGTAGTCCGTAAAACCGTAAAACCTAAACCGTTGCTACCGGATTTTTTACGGTAAAATTCCGGCAACCACAGCTGCCGTTTTTTTACCGTTAATTTTACGGAATTTTTTTTACAGTGTGGGTAAACGCAGAACAGTGTCTATTCAATGTATCAAGGTTTATTTTACAGTGCAACACTTACCGTAATCCACATAACTCTTTCTTTGCAATTCAAATTTATTTTGTGCAACTAAAAGCAGTGGTGAGCATGGACAGGATGCATGTTACTGTAACTCTTTTGCCTTCACCTGTGGAAAAAAGTAAATTCATGAAAGAGTTTTTGTTGAGAATGTTTCTTGTTATGCTTCTCAAATGTTTCTTTTGAGAAAAATATCCAAGTAATCTCAAGCCTGGTTTATTAAATCCATCTCAAAGCATGTTTCGTTGACCACTTTTGGTTGGATTCTCAAAGAAGGTATTTCTTGATTTTTGTCTTTCTGAACTTGAATATATTGTGAAGCTAGTGCTGTGCATGTGTAACTGCACCAGTTATGTAAAAATAAACATTTTAAATAAATATAAATCAAAAACAAATTTCAATAAACCAACTCAGTAAAACAAGCTAAATTTTTTGTGTATTTTCTTTTAAATATGCACATAACCAGCATTTTTTGTTTGTTTGTTTGTTTTGGGTGTGTGTGTAAGATGATTGACAAGTGAGTAGCCAGTCATTCACACTTGTTGAAGTCATCTTGATCTGTGCACCTATCTGCATTATTTTATAGCTCTATACTTACTGTATAACATCAACTATTGACTTGCTTGAACTACTTCAGTCTGTGTGCATTGAATTTATTTAATACACGAGTTTCACAATTTGAGTTGAATTACTGAAATAAATGAACTTTTCCATGACATTCTAATTTATTGAGATGCACCTGTATATATATAGGAGAAACATATATATATACTTTTACGTTAAAGTAAAGATACTTTAACGAATCACATCTGAGCACTCCACTAAGTCCTATGAGCAACCTTTTCCAATGGGTCATATCATTAACCTCCCTGTGTTTCCCACGAATGACACCAATGTTGGCAAATGGCAGCCCTATAATTGACTTCAAATATAGTTTTGCCCTATTTAAGTGACGTCCGGAGTAATAGGTCACATAACCCCTATACGTTTAGACCTGACCTTCATGCGACATTAAGACCTGGCTTAATGATTGATATGGCGTCAAAGGACACAGCCTGTGTCCTCAAATCAAACTGAAATCTTAAAGCAGAATCAAGGGGCTTCGCAATCTCACACTCTGTGTGACTCACTAATTTGCTAGGCTTTCTTTCATTCTTTTGTGCTAGGTGTGACAAAAGCGAGTGTTGATTTTTTAATTTATTTTATTTTAAATCTCAGGAAATCGTTAAGCAAAAGACTGTGTCACCCCCGTTTCTCCCTGAGCTGATCTTGAAGAAGGATGTTTGACTTTTGTTTAGGACTTCATTAATATTTGATCAGGCTTAGCACTGTAAACCAACTTCCATCCACCATCAGCTTATATGGACGGAACGCCACTGCCGTGCACACTGTCAATATTGAAACAATGCCCGATCAAGGTCGTGCTCCTGATAGGATGCAGAGGTGACCTCAGCTGGACTGAAGGCATTAGCATCCTTTTAATAAAGGTTGGAAACAAATAGGATAGGATGGCATAAACATGTTGCATAGTTTCTAAAGCACATACAAGTATCCAACTTTGGTTGCCTGGCTGGAGTAAGATTTTGTCCTCTGAAAGATAACATGTTACTGTCATCTATTTGCCTTGTAGAGACTAAACTTAAATGACTCTTTATTAAGATCTTGTTGAAGTTACTTTTATAATATAGAATTTCAACTTGACCTCTTAGACAAACAAAAATTTTCTTTAAATTTCGAATGGATTATGTGAGAAAAGCAAAGAGCACTCCCCTTATAGCACAACTGACCGAGCTCACTCACGCAAAAAAGCCTGATATAATCAACGACTAACTACACAGTCAATCTCTTATTTACATCATGTGCATGTTGTTTTTTTATTTTTTTATTATTATTTTTTTTCTTGTTATAATGGGAGGATCTGCTAGCGTGTATTATTGAGCATGGATAGTTTCGATGAACTTGATGAACCTTTGATATCTTCTTCAGGGCGTAAAAGGAAAATAAAAACTGAAACTTTTCACGGAACCTTGCTAAAGCAGCTTGTTACAGTGGTGAGGGAAAAGCTCCCTGTATTGCATGTAATCACAACAAAGTTTGTCAGGTGTCTACTTTGTCAGTTGAGGAGATTACAAAGATTAACCAAGTGATATCTTCTTTTGACAAAAAGCGACTGTTGGAATTATTTGTTTTTGCCAAAAAAAATAAAATAAATAAATTTATGAACAAAAAAAAACATGATTTATGAAAATGAATAAAAAAACGAGTTATCTGTTTTTGCAAATGAACTCATCATATGTACTCAGAGGTTGTTATTTTATAGCATCATAGATGGTTTCAGATGTGTCTTCTAACATTCATTATGAAAAATAAGCATAAAACAATTGATAAGTAGCTTACCAAGAAAAAGACAGGTGTGCCTCGGGTCTGTCCTTCAGTTAGAGATGGGCAGTATGACAATATATATTGTGGTGACAATATAAAGTGTCTTATCGGTAGAGATTTTGATGTCATGTATATCGTGCAGAATGTAAAACAGTTTAAAGCTGAACATTTTGACATTTTAAAGCCTTAAAGAAACATACATTAATGAGAAAAACATACGTGACTGATGTTAAAACAGTTACAAAACACGAAAAAGCGGTACTCATGCTGACTGACGCACACAAAGCGTGCAAACAGAAAGCATGCAGTGCCGAATTCAGTTTCCTTTCGTGTTAATTGTGCTTGAACAGTCAAATACACACAAAATTATACCAAAATGTCAGTCTAGGCTAGTATTCAGGTA
Organism: Sinocyclocheilus anshuiensis; assembly: GCF_001515605.1. Taxonomy (NCBI): domain Eukaryota; kingdom Metazoa; phylum Chordata; class Actinopteri; order Cypriniformes; family Cyprinidae; genus Sinocyclocheilus; species Sinocyclocheilus anshuiensis. The sequence continues at coordinate 8,716 of NW_015544179.1, forward strand.
AATACAGGTTGTCTTAGGTGAACATAAATAGTTAAGGCAAAATCGGTCTATCTATCAATATATTGGACCCATGCAGGAGGTCTTAAAGGAACAGCAGCCTAATTTAGCTGCTGTCATCTGTGTCAAAAGTCCCTTTTGCACCAGATGAACCTTTTCATAGTTCCTAGAGCTATTGGCGGAAATACCCAGATGCTCACGCATTCGCACTGCAGGAACTAGGAACGATTTTAGTTCTAGGAACTCCTTTTACGGGAACTAAATTAACTCCTACTTCAGAGGGTCTAAACCCACACTATAGCAACTACCAGTGACGCAAGTCTACGTTGATTGGCCGAACACATGTGGGAAAACACGGCACCCGCCATTTTTAAAAAGCCGGATAAACACACAACAGTTTATTATTCACGGAGCAATTTACAGTAGGCTACAAGATGGAAAACAGTGACTCAATCTCCATTATCACAAAACCCAGTATATACATCAAAAACACAGCTCCGATCACGGTTTACATTGTTGAATGCTGCGCTTAAATGACGTTGCTGTCCGCCGGCTTACGTCACTTCTGAGTTCCAGTTGGCGGTGCGAATGCAACCAGGAAAAAAGGCCGGGGGAACCTAAAGATCCCGGGGAACTCCCGGACCGACTAGTTCCTATTACTTAGTTCCTAGAACTATGGTGCGAAAGTGGCTAAAAATGTTAATCAGACAAAAAAAAAAAAAAAAAAAAAAAACACAAAAACACAAAAATGTCCATAAGGTTGCACAAGGGTTAAATTAACATATGATGGTTCTCACCTGTAATTGGGTTAATAGTGAAGGCTTCATTTTCATTGCCACTAAAAATACTGTACTTGATCGTTCCTTCATCTGTTGTCAGGTCATGAGCTACAACATTTGCCACCCAAGAACCTTATAATAAGAAGTGGTATACACAAACACAGTCAGTCTAACTTCCACAAATTCTGACCTTCTCAGAAATACAAGCCTCTAATTTGACAACTAAGTAAATCAATTGTGAAATGTCAAAAGAAACCTCTCAAAGGTGAAACATATCTAAAATCTGTGAGCTAAAAAGTTGCTCAAAGTATACCCGTCTTGCTGTTCTCTGGCATCGTGACTTCATAGAGTTCTTCAGTAAACTGTAACAGTGGCTCTTCTCCGTTAAGCTGAATGAGCACAAGGCAGCTAGAGGTGAGGGAAGGTCTACCTAGATCCGCAGCCCGTATTCGGAGCAGCTTTGTCCCATACACCTCATTACTCAGGGGGGCTTTCAACCTCACAGCTCCAGACTCATCAACCTGAAACATCTCATCTTCGTCTGCTAAGCTAAAAACTATTGTCCCATTGTCTCCATGGTCTGGATCCTGGGCTGTAACCGTTATGATGGGTCGACTGGGACGTGTGGTTATGGAAGACACTGACACCCGCATGGGCTTGTTAATGCATGCCGGTGAATTGTCGTTAATATCTTCCACTTGTATTGTAACCGTAGCGACTGAGCTGCGTGGACCCTGGCTGCAGCCGTCAGTAGCTACAGCACGGAAAACATGCTGGGAACAAGTTTCACGGTCCAATGGCTTTGTGAGCCTTATCACACCAGTAGAGCCATCAACATAAAAGCTTCCAGAATTTTCCTCCTTCAAGGAGAAGGTCACTACACCATTGGGCCCCTCGTCGGGATCCCATGCTATCAGATGTAGGATCTCTGAACCTGCAG
>NW_015544179.1:10615-14829 GCF_001515605.1 Sinocyclocheilus anshuiensis
AAAAATGTTAATAAAAAAAAAAAAAAAAAAAAAAAAGACAGAGAAACTCAAACATTGCTCTTGACTAATTAACTTTAGCTTTAATAAAAAATAAAAAAAATCAACGTTTCTTTAATTCATACAGTTAAGACTATGCTGTGTTTTATATTTACATTGATTTATTGAGGTTCTGTAGTAGGCCTATTTCTTACTTGAAAGCTGAATGTTACATAGACATACCTGAGGGTAAAAATAAAATAAAATAAAATAATAATAAACTGTTTATTTAATTGACAATAGTCAGTGTTGATTTTTATTTTTTTATTTTAAATCTCAGGAGATTGTTATGCAAAAGACTGTATCACCCCCGTTTCTCCCTGAGCTGATCTTGAAGAAGGATGTTTGACTTGTTTAGGACTTCATTAAAATTTGATCAGGCTTAGCACTGTAAACCAACTTCCATTACCGTGCACCAGTGGTGAGCGGTGACTTTTTTAACCGGGTATGCTGAGTGATAAGTAGCGTTGCAACCTTGCAAACAATAATAAAGTCAGAGAAGGACTTTAACTGTAAGTAACACGAGCATGCTCAAAACAAAGGGAACAATATAATTTTTGTTATTATTAAAATGTTATGTAGCACACGCTTTTATAAACATTTTTTGTTTCTTTTTAATTTACCGCTTAGGCAATAACGTTGACAATAACGTATATCTTCAACATACGTTGTCTATGTCCAAAAATGTAAGAAGATATGTTTTCGGTGGACTTTTAAAATTAGCTTTGCTTGAGAAAACAAACATATACAGTTACAGTGTTTTTTTTTTTCTTTTTTCTTTTGATTTAGTAAAGTTGGTTTTACATCAAACAAAATGTGATTCTCGGCAATCGAGATCTGACAGGAACAGCACATTTTCCGCTTGGGAGAGCGCTTCGCGGACAGCTTACCTCGCACATAAAATAATCCGCAGACCAGCAAATCACTGAGAACGTGCTACAATCCTGACGAGTCATAGCAATAGAGATGGCGCCGACGCTGATGGCTGCCTCCGTGGCGTGCTCTGCAGTTGTTTTTGTGCGGAGGCGAGAAAGCTGCGGAGAATCCGCTCTCACGGAAGCAACAGCAACTGGTAGATTTAAAGAAAATTACTGCCGTTTGGCAAATAAATCATTTTACGTCCTTATTCCTAACTCTTTAAACTTTAAGTTACATTTCAAATGGCAAGGGATCAACTTATAATCATGTTTATATGAATTATCCTGTGAACGTATTTTCTCAAATGGCCTGGGTATGCAGAGCATTCGCAGCTTATATGGACGGAACGCTACTGCCGTGCACACTGTCAATACTGAAATAATGCCCAGGCAAGGTCGTGCTTCTGATAGGATGCAGAGGTGACCTCAGCTGGACTGAAGGAATTAGCATCCTTTTGATAAAGGTTGGAAACAAATAGGATAGGATGGCATAAACACGTTGCATAGTTTGTAAATCACATACAAGTATCCAACTTTGGTTGCCTGGCTGGAGTGAGATTTTGTCCTCTGAACTCGCACACTGCTCTTGACTAATTAACTTTAGCTTGAATAAAAAATCAACAAATATTTAATTCATACAGTGAAGACTATACTGTGTTTTATATTTACATTGATTTATTCAGGTTCCCCTTCAGGAACTCGAGTGGCGTCGAAAGCACTTTAGAAACACCCCTGTGTTTGCCCACGCTCTGAATCACATGTGAAATTAGTCCAAATGGAATGGTTAAACGTCACGGGCGGGGTGACGTAGAGACCAGAGAGCTTAAAAGCGCATCCGAAACAAGCAGCGTTAGCTTCTGTGTTTTCAGCAAGCGCTCTGTGTGAAACGTGTCAGTCTTATTTACTATTGTTTGTATTAACAGTGCACAATCACCTCTATATGGTGAGCTAAATAGACAGCACTTTAGATCGTGTGTTCTTCTCTGCCAGTGCTAAACATTACGGGTGTGAATGCACGCGATCGTTGTGTTGTTGTTTGGGAGCGGAGCACGCACTGTCAGCTCTCGAGGGGGCTGATTGTGCATCCTGCTTCCACTGCGAACACTCCGCTACCGCCGGGCACACTTCGAGGAGTGTGTCCGTGTTTGCAGTCTCTACGGTTCCTGTCCTGCTGTTGCTGAACCACGGTGGCGATTGGGATCGCGGGGATCGCATATGAATCTAGCGCTCTCTCTCGAGGTTTGGAAGCCCGCGCTGCTCTCTTTCCTCTTTGAGTGAGAGCTCTATGCTGCAGCTATCTTCCTCCGAGGAGGCTGATGTTAGCAATGATGTATATGAGATTGAGGACTCGCCATCTCAATCTTTTGCATATGAAAAGCATACTGCATTTTAGATAGCTCGTTTCTCCCTGCCCTCGCTATAATTAGGGGTGGGGATGCAGGCGATTTATGTTTGTTTTGGAGCGGATCACGCACAGTCAGCTCTTGAGAGGGCTGGCTGTGTTCATTCATAAAATGTCCCTAAGTGTACAAGTGTGCATTTCCTTGGATGTTTAGCTCTGCTCCCGCTGGCGTTTCTTCTCGAGGGAAGAACGTCTTATGCAATATAGAATCGATCGACTAAAATCGAGTGGTTCGCATTACGGGGCTGCAGCAAATAATGTCAGGGGAAATATATGTATATATAAAATATATGGAATATACACTGAACAAAATTATAAATGCAACACTTTTGTTTTTGCCCCCATTTTTCATGAGCTGAACTCAAAGATCTAAGACTTTTTCTATGTACACAAAAGGCCTATTTCTCTCAAATATTGTTCACAAATCTGTCTAAATCTGTGTTAGTGAGCACTTCTCCTTTGCCGAGATAATCCATCCACCTCACAGGTGTGGCATATCAAGATGCTGATTAGACAGCATGATTATTGCACAGGTGTGCCTTAGGCTGGCCAAAATAAAAGGCCACTCTTTTTCACCATGATATGGGTTAAAATGAGAGCCCATTTCTCTCCAAAACGGTGCCAGTTTAAGCGTTTTGCAATAAAGAAATAAAAATAACTAAACTTGATAATTTATGTTGCTAAATGAAGGCGGATTGTATAAAATGGATAAATAAATAAAAAACGTTTATTAACGAGCTGCAGTTTTATTACATCACTCGCTGACACAGATGCAGTATATTAACGCCACGGGTCATCAATAAGGTGCAGATTGGTCACCTATTCCAACAGTGTTTCCAACACACTTTTTCACAGCGCGCATCACGCGAAGCATATATACAAATCATTTAGTAAGCAGAAATCCGAAATATACCTTAACATATCAAGTTGGAGGAAGATGCGACTGAATTGATGCTTGAATGCACTTCCAGCAGCCATGATAAACAGTTGGCGGTTAAAGTTTTCTATGCACAATTTGATTTGACGAAAGTTGATTTCATGCGCGAGGTAAGCTGTCCGCAAAGTGCTCGCCCAAGCGGAAAAATGTGCTGTTGCTGTCAGATCTCGATTGCCGAAAATTATATTGTGTATGATGCAAAACCAACTCGACTAAATCAAAAGGAAAAAAACTGTAACTGTATATTTTTGTTTTCTCAAGCAAAGCAAATTTTAAAAGTCTACTGGAAACATATCTTCTTACATTTTTGGTCATAGACAACGTATGTTGAAGATATACGTTATTGTCAACGTTATGTGACAATAAGTGGTAAAAAAATAATAATGTTTATAAAAACGTGGGCTATATACAATTTTAATAATAACAAACATCATATTGTTTTGCGTATCTCGTGTCGCTTACAGGTGAAGTCCTTCTCTGATTTTATTATTGTTTGCAAGGTTGCAACGTTACTTTGCAATATTTTATAATACTTTTGGGTATTTTGCATGGTCTGTTATTGGAGTGTCACACGGGTGGGAGTTTTAACTCCTATTTTAACTCCTGAATAAAAAAATAATTTAGCTGATGCAGAGACATATAGACCGGGGGAATCCCCTACTTCTCCTACTTCTCCGATTACTTATCATAACGTAACTAAGTGTAAACGTTATTTGGCGGTTTTTACTTGCATAGCATTCAAACAATGGATAAACCTGAAACGATTGAAGAAGGATTGGAGATTAATTTCATTTACAAATAAGGTAGGAAATGTGCATACATTTAAATCGACACCTGCCACGGTGTTTCTTAGCTATTTGTCATCTGTGATCCCTTTTGAGTGTCCTAAAAGCCGATGGGGGGGGGGTCTTATCACTCTTAT
>NW_015544179.1:15710-23383 GCF_001515605.1 Sinocyclocheilus anshuiensis
TAAAAGTACACAATTTTTTAACTACTCAAAAAAGTACAATTACTGATAAAAACTACTTAATTACTGTAACGTGAGTATTTGTAATTCGTTACTTCACACCCCTGTAGACAACGTATGTTGAAGATACCTATATGTTATTGTCAAATAAATAAATGTAAATTTAAAAACGTTTATAAAAACGTGGGCTATACTAAATTTGAATAATAAAAAAGATCATATTGTTCCCTTTGTTTTGCGTATGCTTGTGTCACTTACAGTTAAAGACCTTCTCTGATTTTATTATTGTTTGCAAGGTTGCAACGTTACTTAGCAATATTTTTAATATTTTGGGGTATTTTGCATGGTCTGTTATTGGAGTAGTGTCACCCGGGTGGGAGTTTTAACTCCTATTCACTGGGAATAAAAAAATAATTTAGCTGATGCAGAGACATATAGACCGGGGGAATCCCCTACTTCTCCCCACCCTCTGATTACTTATCATAACGTAACTAAGTGTAAACGTTATTTGGCGGTTTTTACTTGCATAGCATTCAAATAACAATGGATAAACCTGAAACGATTGAAGAAGGATTGGAGATTAATTTCATTTACAAATAAGGTAGGAAATGTGCATACATTTAAATCGACACCTGCCACGGTGTTTCTTATTTGTCATCTGTGATCCCTTTTGAGTGTCCTAAAAGCCGATGAGAGCATGGGTTTAACCATTTTTCATTCCAACGCATCTGCCCTTTAAAATTGTTCTATTTAGATCATGCGCCGGGCGCGCCGACCATTTTTCCCGTCATTAAACTAGCAAAAGTGGATTAGAACACGCCCTAAGTGCACCTGCGCCGTGCGCTTTAGACCATGCGCTTAGATCGTTAAAATAGGAACCATTATATCTCTAATGTGATCCCGTCCACGCACTGTTCGCGCTATTGATATTACAAATATCCACGTGAGACGCACGACATGTAAACGCCCACATCACCGTAAACAAAGCAGAAACATCCTCCACATTTCGTTTCATTTAACTTCTTACCATATCGGAGAGAAAAGAATTGGCATGTTGATCTGCGAGCCGCGGATCTTCATGCGGAGAACTCTGCTCATATTTTTGTGTAATGATGCATTTAAAAGTTCATGGCAAACGGATGCTTATAAAAGTTGACATTGTTGCAGATGAAATATAACACAGATAACATTTAATAAATGAATATTGTTTACCAGGTTAAATGTTGATTATTAGTCACTTAAACCCCTTTTATCTAAACCCTTTTTTATAATCGTCGGTCTCACACATCTGCCATGTCTGTAGTTTTTTAACACTTTTTATTTGTGTTTGTAGTTCTGAACCTAATCATTCGTCAAAGCGCAATGGGTTGTGGGTGATATTTGTCAGTAGAGTGTGCACGGATCCACACTTCAAAAATCGATCTGATATAGTAGACCATCACCATCTGGGGACTTTTGGCGTACTCTTTTATATGCTTTGGGACACACTTATAGTGATCTCACATACTATTTAGGATGGATAGTGTGACCATTGGGACGCAGGGTTAGTCTCAGCCTCAAACGTCACTCCCACGGCCCGTTGGCTGAACGTCCGATGCATACAGAGCACAAAATTGGAAACACTTAAGGAGTTTCATCAATTTGGTTGAAATATACAGGATTTCTGGAGGATGCGTGTGTCGCGTTCCTTAGCGTTCTGCCTGGAAATAAAAGTGCCTTGTCGCCAAACACCCTCATGTTAGAAAAAATCTATAGTGTTTACAACTGTGACAATGAGAGCTTATCAGGATCAACTAAGCGCTGGATTTTCAAAAGTATGTGAAATGTTTAAAGTTCGCGACATAGAATCTTTAAAATACGTCCAAGAGTTTTACATGGTCTGTTATTGTGGAGACATTTCCACGCCCCTAAACATGATGCAGCACATAACGAAACATGATTGGTTGCTTTATCTGTCAGTCATATGGCCTCTTGGGTGGTCCTTGGCCATTCAAAGCGGCCAGGGTTCCTAGACCTTCTGCCGTCAGTCTGAACTGGCTACGCGAGATTACTGCTGACTCACTCAAAAAACAGCCTCTTGTAACTATGTATAGAATAATGTAACTAAAACAACCATCACTCACACGCTGTTTCTCAATACCAAATACTTTTGTTAAACCCCAGTATTATTTATATAAAATATTATTTATTGGATAATATTAAATATAAAATATAAAGTTATGAGACTTTGTCCTCAGCCAAAACTATTTGCTCTGGAAAAAAATAATTGATTAATGAGACCAAATCATCAAGAATCACATCTGAGAATGATTGTAGCTGAAAATAATAACTCAATTTGTAAGGGATTCATGCATCATGGAAGGATATGTTTTGTGCTGCATTCATTTATTTATTTTATTTCATTTTCTATTATGGCATTTTTTTTTTAAACATTGCATTACAGAAATAAAGTGCAATTTAATGAGAATAACCCATGATAATGATTGGCATTACAATGAACAAACAAACAAACAAACAAATCAAGCAACAAGCAAGCAAATGCATGTCCTGTTTTGGGACATTTTGGAACAAATGTGCTTAATTGCCATGAAAATAGTCCTAAGAAAATGGTCCTAAGAATTAATTTTACTTAAGGAAACTATCATTTAACTCTCTCTCTCTCTCTCTCTATATATATATATATATATATATATATATATCTCTCCAGGGAAATGTGACTTAGACATGTTCCTGTGAGATTCACTCATAAACTGGCTTAATTCAGTACATATCTGTATGCATAATAAGGAAAGGAAAAGGATGTGCTTACAATAATCAATACTTCTCAAAAATACGTTAATCTATGGAAAACCATTGTCCTGAGAATTCAATGTAATTAGACTACTGGTATTGATAGGTTAAATTATAATATTGTGAATATAAATAGTTAGAGAGATGGATCAATCATCTCACATTACCCATAACTCTTAGTTCTCAATGAATGTGGCCATTGTCAAAAACCAACAAAATCACAGTATGTCAAAAAGACCATTAACTGCTTTTTCATGGAGTCCAAGCAATGAAGGGTGACAATTATTTTCTGCAGTGTTTTCCTCTATTGGTTGGGAATTGATGCATGGCAGTGGGTTGTTAGACAAATGTGAGATGCTGTGCATCATTAGTGCTGATTCATTTATGAAGACTAGATTGATTTCACTCCACAGTAACTGTGTTTCTGAAAAATAAACATGTCCTCTATTCGATTATAAATTATCTCGGAGTTACAAACGACAGTCTAATCACATCTAATGAATAATGTAATCAGAAGTAAGAATGGAAGGGGGGGAGTTCTGCACTGTAATTCACTGTATTGTGAGTTAAATCACTGCTTACACTGTTTAACCTCATTATGAGATATGGTGGTAATTCGGGAACAATATCTCATGGTGATCCCGTGGTTGCTCATAGGTTATTTGCACATGACGTCACTGATGACTTGTTCCAAGATAAACATAAGATGTTGATCCAGGAACATGTCCTAGTTGGCTACATCATGTCATGTTGAGTGGGCGCATAAGCACGAAGCTCCTTGCTTGCATTTATTACGTTATAGACATGCACAAGGGGATTTTTGAACCATGTCATGTGTCCATCATGTTTGCAGGCTCTTGGCCCAATCATACTCAGCTCAAACCATTACTCAGACACATCCCCCATCTGTCTCACTGCCGTCTGTCAAATGCTATTCTTCTCAAGCACACTACATGACAAAGCATGTCACCCCAACTGCAGCGCAATGACATCAGCAGGTCATGTCAGTGAGGGTTTAGAGCACTTTCATTGCATGTAGCAAGATGGCAAAAAAATTACCCCTGAAGGGTTAGTTCACCCCCAAAAAAGAGACATTTATCATCGTTTACTCACCGTTATGATGCACCAAACCCTTGTGCTGTTTTTTTTTATTTTTCCCTGTGAAAAACATTAAAAAAAAGGTTATTTGAAAAATCTCTACACATTTACTTTTCAGTTCATAGTGACCACTACTGTCAAAAAAGCCAAACATGCACCATAAAATCACTGTACTGTAGATGTAATAACTACATTACAAGTCATGATTAAAATTTGAAACTGTTTATGGTTTCAGAAGACTTGGTGCATGAATGTTATGGTTTGTATGTATGTATGTGTCTGTCTGTCTGTCTATCTATGACATTACAATTAGTAAATTGCATGGTGTACTATTATAGAGTGAAAAGGGTGATGCATTTAGTTGCAAAACCAAAATATACTTAAAAATAATTAAGTTGCAAATAACTGCAAAACTACAGTAATTCATTTTAGTTTTGCAAAAGAAGTGCAATGAATAAAAATATTGTGCAATGAAATACAGACTAAAAAAAAGCATTGGGAAGAGAAATATATGTTATCACTAAGTTAGTTTTTGCAGTTCTATTACTATTTTTTACAACTATGTCATCATTTTGACTCCATAAACTTTTTTTTCTTCAACACAAAAGGCAGATGTGAACGGGAAGCGAGGAAGAAATCAGTTTAAATTCAAGTGGTTTTCACGAGCGGTTTCACAAGAACAGTTTATTGAGTGCCGTCCCCTCTTGTTCCACTCTTTAAAGTCAATCACAGACATGTGTCAGTGTGAAGATCCTTACACCTTCCTGAGAGCTCTGTACAAAAATGGAAAATTGTGTCACTGGTGTTGTAAAGGTTAATCTCCATGGACAGCGAGAGCCCTTGTGAGGGCAGTCTGAAGATGGTCTTAAGGCTTTACCGCATGCCATTTGTCAAACTTTCTTTGGACAAGGCAAGTGGACTCCTTGATCTGGTTAAATTAACTGTCAACATAAATGCAGTGGTGGGAAGAAAATAAATAAAAGCTGAAAAAAAATCGACAGTTATTTATTTATTTATTTATATCAGGTCACACTGAAAGTGCCAGGATAAAGCTACTCTAAGAGCATGTTTGCAGTGCAGATTAGTAACCTCTCAAAACCAATAAAGAACTGTCCTGCACTTCACCTTTCATTGACAACTTTCTGTTTTCCTTTGCCAATTTATCTCTGGTAAGTGAGCTAGAAACTTACCGTAAAAGGTACAGTATTGGAAATATAGCAAGCAAATGTCATATTTCAGCAGAAATGAAACGGATACAGAATTTATGAGCAGGCCTAAATATGATCATACACTCTAGCATGTTTGGTTCTGGTAATATATTACATGTGACAGGTATAATGTATTTTCTTGTTAACATTCTGGACAGTCATTGATGAAAATGGCATAGAGATTTTTCAAGAAGTGATCTTGATTTTATGAAGCTTTGTTTTGTTTTCTAATCTAGTTCTGTCCTAGATTGCAGTCTGTTGAATCATCTGCTGTTTGCAAACACTACATCAAATGATAATAACACAAAAAATAAAAAAATTAAATAATGTGGCAATATACATGTTGCTACGCAGCTAACAGGGCCATTCATCCAAAGTTCTCTGGTCCCCCTCATAGTATTTTTTTTAAATGTTACTACTTGTTTCACAGAACATTTAAAATAAATCAGAAAATATTTGTAAAATGTTATTTTCCTTTAATGTCCGCATGACCAACATGTTTCTAAAACATTTTAAAAACTGGATGTTTAGAATGTTCAGAGAACATTCAGAAATAACATTTTTAGAACTTCATGGGAATGTTATCAAAACGTTTATAGAACATATTTTTGTTTGCTGAGTACCCAGTAACAGGGAACATTATCGGAATGTTCTGGCATGGTTATCTCTAAGTTATGAACAAACATTCTTCCAGTAATGTTAATAGAACATTTGTTCAAATTTATCTGGTCATTAATCTTTGTAAATGTGTACAAGACTACTAGAATGCATGTTACAATTTGTTGACTGAAGAATTCTTCGCATCACAGTGTTTTTACCCTTTCATTCTATATTTCTCAAATTGTCTCCCCAATCTGCAGCCTTTGTACTTACTGTAATATACTATTTGAGAGATATTTCAGGTCCATGAGACTGACAGCAGAGATATTCATCGATAAAAAGAAGAAATTGGTTCTTCAAAATGTGTGTAAAGACAAGAAACTTCAGTGTAATTGTTCAGGATCGAATACTGTAAATAGGTTAAAAATGATTAAATGTTATATGTGATTTTTAAGATAAAACAGGATTGGGACAGCTTCTGAGATTTTGTTTTATTACTGTGGTTTGCATTTTTGCTTTATCATCACTTTAAATGGCATCACTAATCTGCAGCATGTATTGTGGCCTCAGAATTAAATTGCATTTTAGTGAGGAATAATGTATTTAATGGACTATATTGTCATCCACTTTTCCCATAAATAAGGAAGACATTGGGCTTCATTCGTGAAAGATGAGCAAAATGAATTTTAGTGTAAATCAGTTATAAATCAATTGTTATTTAAAATGTAGCATTTGAAAAATGTATTTCATTTTTTAAGTCCTACCTATTATTCATGAATGAGGTCCAATATGGCATTAAAAGTGTCCAATGTTGAATTTTCAAATGCATCGTGATTGAATTCTGCAACTTTTCAAAGCACACAAGAACAGCTACAGACTACTGACTTTAATTAAAGAGTTTTACTGTAGAAATGTAATGGATGAGAATGTACTCTGAGTGCGAATATCCAGACAACCCAGCTTTCCATCTCCTCTCTGTTTATTTTCTACTTCTCTTTCCTCTGATTTTGGAGGTGATGTGCAATGTGATGCATAAAACATCAGAAGATCTACTTTTTTTGGCAATTCAGTTTAATACACGGTGGAGTCTTATCTCCAGCCCTAACCTCCCTTTATCCCTATAAATGTAAAGATGTCGCGTACAGTGGTACAGCAATCACGGGCTGTCAGGTAAACTAAGACCACAGGCAGAGTTCACAGCTAAAAAAGCTTTTTGTGATTTACTTTGCATATCGGTTTAAGTGCGTTATCACCCAGTCCAGGAATATCAGGATAAAGTTAGTTCAGTTTGCAATATTTTAAATGCAAGTAAGCACTGCTCTTGGTAGTTTCATGAATAAAAACACCTCTTTACATTCTGTATCTTACTGAGCATTTGTTATTTTCAGGAATACCAAACACCCCCCTCCCCCCTTAACGGGATAATAAAGGCGAGTTGGATTTGAATTTGTCCTTTTGCAAATGCTGCAGATCTGCTGCCTGTCACAGTGTTTGATGTTGGATTTTACAAGCTATAGTGCTCAGCAAATAATCCTGTGGACTAGTTAATTTCTAAGACCTTTGACCTTTGACACTTTTACTGTCATACAGTTAATATGAATGCAATGACATTCACTGTCAACATTATGGATCATTTTTAACACACAAACAAACAGAATTTGGTTAAAGTTTAAGGCAAATAAAGGCAGTAAAAAAAACAAAAAAACTAATCTGTACCGGTACCGGTGGTACAGATTACTATATACTTTGTTTGTGTTTTTTGGGGGGGGGGGGGGGGGGTAGTATTGCTCCAGCCGTAGGGGCCCCGGAGTCCCCAGATCCGCCATGGCCTCCGGAGTCCCCAGATACGCCATGGCCTCCCGATTCCCCTGCTCCGCCATGGCCTTGGCCTCCCGATTACGCTGCTCCGCCTTGGCCTTGGCCTCCCGAGTCCCCTGCTCCGCCTTGGCCTCCCGAGTCCCCTGCTCCGCCTTGGCCTCC
>NW_015544179.1:23542-26672 GCF_001515605.1 Sinocyclocheilus anshuiensis
TGGGGCAAAAAAGCTTTTGAGCTAAAAATGTCACCATCTAAATGTGGTTGTCACACCCATGGACTGTTCTTGTGTTGTGTTTTGTTCCCCAAGTGCTCCCCGTGACCCAGTTTCTCCCGGGTTTCTCCTAATTTGAGTCAGGTGTGTCTCATATGTTACCCCTCATTGAGTTCCTGGTACTTAAGCCCTGTGTCCTGCGTCCAGTGTTAAATGTCTACATGCTATGTGTGTATCCTGGCTACCCTCTGTTCTCCCCAGAATGGATTAACCTTTTGAGCGGTACGGTACGGTCCCACATATGGGATTTAGAACGTTTGGTGACGTCACATAACTGCCAAATTCAAACTGCGTTTTTGCGCTTTAGCTGCAGCTGAGACGCCGCTGCACTTGACATATAATCACAACTATGCAGTGTTTTTAACTCCCCGTGACCCAGTTTCTCCCGGGTTTCTCCTAATTTGAGTCAGGTGTGTCTCATATGTTACCCCTCATTGAGTTCCTGGTACTTAAGCCCTGTGTCCTGCGTCCAGTGTTAAATGTCTACATGCTATGTGTGTATCCTGGCTACCCTCTGTTCTCCCCAGAATGGATTAACCTTTTGAGCGGTACGGTACGGTCCCACATATGGGATTTAGAACGTTTGGTGACGTCACATAACTGCCAAATTCAAACTGTGGGTTTGTGCGTTGGCTGACGCTGAGCCAGAGAGAGACGTGCACTGCGCTTGTCATATTATCACAACTATGCAGTGTTCTTAACCACATAATGCATATTTTAGGTTTCAGACATATAAATACACATAAGTACTAGTAAAACAATACATTTAGAATTTGTAAAATATATGTCTTTGGAATCAACAATAACAATCCATTCAAATTGTATTTGCCGATGTTTTATTAATATCAGATGCACATAGTGTAAGTAACACTCTATTCACTCTATTCTTCACCCAGTTCACCGGCCACTTATTACTTGTATTTCAGGAGAAATTGATGAATTCACGTGCTGTAAATCTGACTGACAGGACTCTCTGAACTGCAGCGAGAACAAATATGGCGGCGCCCATCTCACGTTACAGATCACGATCAAGATCATTTAGAAAGCACCCAGTTCACCGGCCACTTATTACTTGTATTTCAGGAGAAATTGATGAATTCACGTGCTGTAAATCTGTCTGACAGGACTTTCTGAACTGCAGCGCGAACAAACATAGCGGCGCCCATGTCGCTTTACAGATAACTATCAAGATCATTTAGAAAGGTTTTTAAACTACAAAACACACTCATTTACACATATTTGTGAATCGGAATATCAGATTGTTCCGCCCATCTCACATTACAGATCACGATCAAGATCATTTAGAAAGGTTTTTAAATGACAAAACACTCATTTACACATATTTGTGAATTGGAATATCAGATTGTTCATGGCATGGTATGCAAGTTTGTGAATATTTTAAATAAAAAAGGAAAAACTAAATAAAAGCGATCCATCTCTCATACAGTGTCATTGTGGCCACGGTGTGTCACGTGACAAACATGACGTGTCGCCATGGAAACAGTAAGGGGAAACGTTCTAAAATAACGGTCGCCTTAAAAAAACTCACTCTGGGGGGACTGCTAGAATATTTTAAACTCACCACTGAAAGGGTTAATAAAGACTGTTCTTTGTGAAACTCCGTCGTCTCCGCGCTCCTCGTTCCTACACAGTAGGCACCGTGACAGAACACTGGACCTAGCATACAGTAAGCGGCGCCCCTTCTCCCAGTTTTGGTTTCCGTTTGCTGAAAGTTTTTTTTTTTCTTTTTTTTTTCTCGTGGTAATGGAAACCGCCGCAAGATTTGTCACCCTAGCCCGTAAGGACTTCCCGCTGGTAGAGTTCGCCTGGGAATTCAGTGGGCTCACCGTTTTGACAGGATTTGACAACGCCACACTGAATTCTCTGTTCTGGATCGGGGCCAACTACCATCGCCCCGTTGACCTCCCAGGACTGTCCGGCCCCAATCCAGAACCGCTCCATCGTCATGCCCACTGGCCGCTGTACTCTCAAGCCCGCAGGCCGCTCAGAAGTCAAGCCCGCCGGCCGCTCCATTGTCAAGTCCGCCGGCTGCTCCAGTGTCAAGTCTGCCGGCCGCTCCATCGTCAAGCCCGCCGGCCAATACATTCCCAAGCCCTCAGCTGACAGCAGCTGTCTCCCTCACTTAAAACCAAAGGAGGAATCTGAGGAGGAAAAAACTGTTAGCTCGAGCCCCCGAGTCCACTCCAGTGTCGGCTCCAGCCCCTGAGCCCGCTCCAGTGTCGGCTCCAGCCCCTGAGCACGCTCCAGTGTCTGCTCCAGCCCCTGAGTCCGCTCCAGTGTGGGCTCCAGTTCCCAAGTTAAGCCCAGAGAGTGCTCCTGCTCCTACGCCCAGCCCAGCGAAGGCTCCTGTTCCTCAGTCCAGCCCAGAGAAGGCTCATGTTCCCACGTCCATTCCAGAGTGTGCTCCTGTTCCCAAGTTAAGCCCAGAGAGGGCTCCTACGCCCAGCCCAGAGAGGGCTCCTGTTCTCCAGTCCAGCCCAGAGAGGGCTCCTGTTCCCACGTCCAGTCCAGAGAGGGCTCCTGTTCCCAAGTCCGGTCCAGAAAGGGCCGCTATTCCCATGTCTGGCCCAGGGAGGGCCACAGTTCCCGAGTCAAGCCCAGGGAGAGCCGCTGTTCCCACGTCTGGCCCACGGATGGCCTCAGATCCCGAGTCAAGCCCAGAGCCGGTTCCAGCCAGGGAACCCAAGATTTTCCCCAAGGAATTTTTTTTGGGTGGGCTATATGTCTCCGGCCGTAGGGGCCGGGCCAAGACCACGGAGGCTATTTCACCATGGCCCCCTGGACTACCTGCTCTGCCATGGCCCCCCCAGCTCCCTGCTTCGCCATGTATCCCTGGACTGCCTGCTCCGCCATGGACCCCTGAACTAGGGCTGCATGATTAATCGAATGCGATTGTAATGCGCATTTTGATAGTAATGCCGGTTCTGTAATCAGCATATTTATTTGAATGAAAATTATAATAATAAGAACTCAGATACAAACCGTATATTGCCGTAGTCGTGTGTTTATTAGTCACGTTGAATCAATGAAAGCAGTTGAATCTTCTGTTTAT
>NW_015544179.1:26782-42717 GCF_001515605.1 Sinocyclocheilus anshuiensis
AACCGTGCTTCACTGAAAGATACGCATGACAATCGCAGCTTCTGTCGAATCGCGATCTCGATTCCATTTCGATTTATGGTGCAGCCCTACCCTGAACTGCCTGCTCCACCATGGCTCCCTAGTCTGCCTGCTCCGCCATGGCCCCCTGAACTGCCTGCTCTGCCATGGCTCCCTAGTCTGCCCGATCCGCCATGGGTCCCGGAACGGGTACCGCCCTGGAGGCCTTCCATCCCGTGTAAGCCTGTCCCTAGAGGCCTCCAGAGCACCCCCCCCCCCCTCCCCATTGGATGTTATGAGGCGCGTGGACGTGCCTTCCGGGAGGGGGAGGTAATGTCACGCCCATGGATGGTCCTTGTGTTATTGTGTAGTTGCCCCATGACCCAGTTTCTCCCGTGTTCTGATTGTGCTAATTTGATTCAGGTGTGTCTCATCTGTTACCCCTCGTTGAGTTCCTGGTACTTAAAGGCACAATATGTAAGATTTTTTTTTTTATTAAAATATCCAAAAACCACTAGAACAGTGTTATATAATTTGCAGACTTGTGCACTTACATTATTCCAAATGATTCGAAGAATGTTTAAATCCAGAGAAATACGCAATTTCAACTAGTGACACGGAGCGTGTCCATAGTGTCATTGTGTCGTCTGCCAATGACGTCATAACCCCTCGATTTTCGGTTTTGTTTTGTAGAAAACATGGAATTGATGTCATACACCCTCGATTTCCGGTTTTATTTTGTAGAAAACATGGAAACACCAAAGACACTTTAATATGTTGTGCGTTTTATTAAGACAGGTGACGACCACACAGAGTAGCATTATAGCAGAACTTCCAAACTTATCTAGTATGATAAAACAGCGCTGCTTTACCCGACATACGCACGACCGGAAGGAGCGGAAGTGCTAAAGTGTGGCATAATAAAAGCTCCGCTGCTTTTGAGCTGTGTGTCACTCTCGTCTCTCATTAACAATAGCTTCAGCGGCCTCGTTTCGCTTCGACGGCTTTCCGCCTCACTCTGCTTCATACTACGATGTTAATAAATCTTTAATACATTAGCTTATCCATGAATATGATTTCTGCCTGAGTCCCGTTGGATTGCGTCGGCTGTGGGGATGAAGACGACAACTCCCATGATTCCATACTCAGTCACGGCGTCATCAAACTACGCCTTTGTTTCTTTGTTTGTTTTGAATGCGCTCCCTGTAGTGGTGAAAACTTACATATTGTACCTTTAAGCCCTGTGTTTCCCTGTGTCCTGCGCCCAGTGTTAAACATCTACGTGCTATGTGTGTGTCTCCTGGCTACCCTGTGTTCTCCCCAGTATAGATTAATAAAGACTGTTCTTTGTGAAACTCTGTCGTCACGGGTTGCTACACAGTAGCAACCCATGACAGGGGTGTTTTGTTTTGTGTTTCTAATTTATTTATTTTTTTTATTTTTTATTTTTTTTGTGGTTTGGCTGTTAGTCTCCTGTAGTTCCCAGCAGGGAGATTCAGTGACGTGGTCTCCAGCATCCCTCTCTTCCATCTGTGCCTCTGCTCTGACCACATGGCTGTCTCCTCTGATTGAGAAAAATACACCATCCAGCTCCATCGTAAAGAAACGTCACACAAAGCGGGTGGATAGCTGGCCACTTATGTTCTGCTTAGCTGCTGAATGCCTGTTAAATCCGTGTTTGAGTGTGCTGACCACAGGAGTTGTTTGACCATGCTGGGAATTGATTTTGATGTTGTGTATGCCAGGAGCAATATAGGCCCAAAATAGCATGTTAACACTTATATGTCCTGATGCTGAAAATGACCAGTCATCAGCATAAGCCAGAGGGCCGTTTCATTGTTCAGGGGTTGCTCTTTCATGGCTCATGAACTACATTTAATTTGAGAATGGACCTTGTCTCAGATGTTTGTCCTGAAATTTTTTTAGAATAAATAAAAATAGACACAATTGTGGACATAGTACTAATAGTACAGAGCTATAAAATGAATAAATAATGTGGATAGCAGTTCAGATTATTTGATCATGGCGGAATTTGAAGAGGAATATACTTAGGCTACTGTAAATTATATAATATAAGTTCATATTCAGATGTGAGATCATCGGAGGAAGCAGCAGACTGCTGCCAGTACATCCATATTGTATACTGAAAAAACTATTTCACCTATTTTCACTGTTCAGTTCTTGCCTTAAATTTTTAATCAACTTAGTTGTACAAATCATTTCAACTTAATAATTTCATAACTTATAAAAAGTTGAATTTGCCTATTTTGATGAAGTTGATTTTAAACGTAAAAACATAAGTTGTCAAGACTTAATGATCATAATATTTATTTATTTATTTACTTTACTCTGTATGATTTAGCATCTACCTAAAAGTACTAATATATATATATATATATATATATACATACATACATATACACATACACGTACATATTGTCACAATTACTCACTGTTTGGACTATATTTTCATTATTTGCACCGGTTCATTTGTTGTCATGGTTACTCATTTGATTTTGTCATTATATTCAGGTGTGCTTGTCTCATTATCATGTGTTTTTTAAGTTCAAGTTCTGTGTGAGTTCAGTTGTCCGGTGTCGTCTTTACTATGGTTGTGTTGGTTTGCCTTCTCTATGTTGGAGTTACCCTGTGTGGATTATGACAGACTATTATTCTTCATCTTCTTTGTTGTGCATGTGATTACCATACAACCGTGACAGAACACCGGACCTACAAAGAAAACAAGAAGTGGTGTGTCCTATAAACACATTTAATTTCCGTTTTGTCTTTGCCGCCATTCACTTGCTGTGCCTTGAGCTTCCAACCCAGTGCCCAGCAAGTCACCATCCAGCTGCGAGAAGAGACAATCTGAGCCCACCGCAGACAGAGAGAATGCCTCAGCTGTGACTGAAGAGCCATCTGCAGGAGGAGTGACAGAGTCTGATGCCAACAGCAAGCCAGAGAGGACCCCGTCCGAACAGGTGTGTGTGTCGACTCTCTCATCTAGCGTTAAGGGAGTACTCATGGAATTTGAGGGTATGGATGCGAGCCCTGCCCACCCTCCCACCACTGAGAGTGAGTGTTTGCTGGATATAGACACTATATTTCAGTTTGGAGAGTTTGAGAATTTGTTTCCCCTAAACCCGCCTGATTCTGTTTATCTGTCTGAACTGCTGGTCCCGCCCAGCCTCCCTCTCCTGCCTTCTCTCCAAACTGCCTTAAGAGACTTGTTATTTTTGTTTGGATTTTGTGCATTTCTTCAGTTTCCTCAATCCTCAGCCACTCCTGCTCTCCAGTCATCTGCGTCCCCCATCAGTCCCTCTGTTTCGCATCCTCTCAGTGGCAGGGCCCCAGCTCGGGCCTGTCGGAAGTTTTTGTCTCCTGGATCTGAGGAGCCTGTGGCTCCGCCTTCGGCCTCGGATGGCTCTGCTCCACCTCATCCCATCGTCTAGACTCCTGCACTCCTACCACCCTTGATTCCAGTGTGGACCATTGGCCATTCGGCCTTGCTGGGCTACCTCAGTCAGTCGGCTCCACCTGAGTTGGACTTCCCCACGCCTCCGCTGCGGACTTGCGGGCCGTCCGCTGCTCAACGGCCCTCCATCTGCCCTCTCCCGCTCAAGGCTCCTCCCTGGCTCTCACCACCTTCCTAACCTCCCTGGACTTTTTGTTCAGGCCTCCACCTGGTAATCCATCCTCCTCTAAAGCCTCCTCCTGCAGCCTTATTCACGTTTGTGCAATCCATTCGCAGGGCCGTAACCACCATAGACATTGAGGAGGACAAGTCCCTCCCAATAATTTGAAATGGCCAATCTGCTAATCTTGTTGATTTAACTCCTACACTGTAAAACGTGATAGCCCAGTTAAGTTGTTTGAACTTACTTTTTCTCTTTAACTCTATTTGTCATTATAAGTTTTGGATATTTAACTAAAGTTTACACACACACGCATACTCACCACGCTGATTTCCCTTCCCCTCCATTTGGTTGTCAGCCGAGCGGGAGCACATGCAGTCTTGACAGCCCATGGACAGTTTCACACATTACATTACCCTGTTCCAGATTCATCCCGATACTACATGCATTGTGTCATTTATGTTGCGCGTTCCATGTTTGTTTAATGTTTGTCACGAGTGTTTGGCATGATCAGTCTTGCTGATGGAGCCTGCGAAACCGAGTGATTGAGCGTCAACCGCTTATGACGTCATGGTTGGCGCTGTGCCGGCGCACTGAGCCCAAAATCGGACAAAACTTTAAATATGTTAAAGACTGACGAATGTAAAGAAAACCACAGTCATTTATATTATTGGTTTTATTTTGTGTTTATTATGTTGAAATTAGGTTTTGTGTTTAGAAAATAGGGCTATTGTGTATATATGTACAGAGGTTACGTGAAAATGTATTGTTTTAAAAATGGTATGTCCAAAGAAGGGGCGGAGTCTGGGCTATAAAAAGGGAGGCCAGACTCACAACCTCTGGAAACTTCATGTCTGGTCCCTGGATGGGACGCGGAGGTTTTAGGTGACCTACCCAGGAGGCAGTTGACACCACTTCGGCAAGAGCACTGTCTACGAGACACGCTTATGCCTTGAAGTGGAACCTGTTCGTCGAGTGGTGTTCTTCTCGCCGAGAAGACCCCTGGAGATGCCCGATCAGGGTTGTGCTTTCCTTTTCGCAGCAAGGGTTGGAGCGAAGGCTGTCTCCCTCCACCCTTAAAGTCACCGACGTGACGTCAAGAGTGAACGACTGAAAGGGAACATCTCGGTTGCGTATGTAACCCTAGTTCCCTGAAGGAGGGAACGGAGACGTCACGTCCCGTCGCCACGGCTGCTGTACCACCGCTGAGCGGCCAAGACACCAGCTCGGCTCCTCAGCGAAAACTTGGTATGCGTTGCACCGGCTGCCTTTTTATGCTCACGCTGTGATCAGCGGCAGCTGAATGCAATCATCGCATGACAATGTGCATTGGCTCATTTAGTTTACACTCGAAGTGGATTGGTCTCTCTAAGCGAGATCCCAATTTGTCGGTCACCGACGTGACGTCTCCGTTTCCTCCTTCAGAGAACGAGGGTTACATACGTAACCGAGACGATCCATCTTCTCTTTTGTCTGTTTTTCTTGAACCTGTTCTTTCCTTGCCTTTTCCCCTTTTCTTTCCAGTAGTTTTCCTTTTCAGTGTCAGTGTTTTCAAAAGACTGTCATCATCCATCATATCAATATCTCTGGACGTTTCTACTTCCACAACACCACCAACAGCATCACTTTCTACTTCAGTTCTCTCCTGTCCTAGTTTTTCCGCATTACCCTTGTTTACAATTTCTTCATTATTACCTCTTTGTTCACTTTTTTTACCACCATCACTTCTTTCATTCTCATTTATACCCCTATTTGTCTCTTGTTGGTTGTCACTAGGTTGTAGGTTTCACTTGTAGGTTTCTTCTTGTCCTTCTCTATCAGAATTATAATTAATTGTTTCCTGTTCTTTGTTCTCTGGACAAGCACGGAACAAGATGTCCATTCTTGACCACACTTAAAACATTTAATTGTTTCTGATGTTACGTAGATAACATTGAATATTTCAATAGAGAACTCTCGATTTCCGGCGACAAGTGCGACAGTGGCAGTTGGTGACGGATGGGGCGTGTCCAGCCACGCGACAAATTTCAGAATCCTTCAACTTTATGCAAATGCAGAGCGACTTTCGGGAGCGACAGCCAATAGGAAAGAAGATGGCAGAGCTCATGTGATTGTTCTCCTCTCAGCCGTAGATAAACATACGCAATGGAAAAAAATGTTTCTCATTTATTTTTGTTTGCATGTACGGATTTAATTAATATTTATGTTATATTTAGTCTTTTGCCTCCAAAATGTTTGTATTTAGTGGCAAGAAACCTAATTCGCTGTCAAAGCAACCAGTAATGAGAACGCCCACTAGCAACCTCATCGCCAGCCCAATGCAGAGCGACTTTCGGGAGCGACAGCCAATAGGAAAGAAGATGGCAGAGCTCATGTGATTGTTCTCCTCTCAGCCGTAGATAAACATACGCAATGGAAAAAAATGTTTCTCATTTATTTTTGTTTGCATGTACGGATTTAATTAATATTTATGTTATATTTAGTCTTTTGCCTCCAAAATGTTTGTATTTAGTGGCAAGAAACCTGATTCGCTGTCAAGGCAACCAGCAGTAAGAATGCCCACTAGCAACCTCATCGCCAGCCCAGACAAAGTCGCTGCTAGTATGAACGTAGCTTAAAACAATCTTTTTAATCTGGGATACAAACTTTTCCATGCCTTGCTATTTCTCTTTCAATCACTTCATCTTCAATAAATCGTGGAACATTTGACAGTATGATGGGGAGTCATCTCAATTATCACCAGTAAAATATGGAGTGCCACAAGGATCTGTCCTAGGTCCTCTGCTATTTTCGATATACATGTTGCCCCTTGGTAATATTATTAAAAAATACGGGATTAGTTTCCACTTTTGTGTTTACTATTGTCATTTTGCATTATTGACACTATTTTCCTAATTAATGCTGTTCAGTTGCTTTGACACAATCTGTATTGTTAAAAGCGCTATATAAATAAAGGTGACTTGACTTGACTTGACTTATGATCTTTTTCGCTGATTACGTCAAAGGCATGACCGTTGTATAAGCGTCATTTATGACGATTTCACTCGTAACGATCTCATTTACTTTGTTCAACAAAACAATTGCATTGTTCATTCTTGATGCAAAACGCTTCTGTAACCAACAACTTGCTACTGCTATACAAGTGCTACTGCTATACTAGATTCCTCCACTGAACAGCGTTCCACGTGGACAACTTTCCCTGATAGCACACGTACATCACAGAAATGTCTATTTGATGTCTGCTTTTTCATCTGCAAGACACATTTTTTTAGTGTTTGCTCATCTGCAATGTGTCTATAGGATGTTTCTTATCAAATAGATGTTTAGAAGATGTTTATGATTTAGAATGTATGTAAAACTGACATCTTAAAGACATCTATCAGATGTTTGCACACAGCAGATGCTTTCCAGATGAAGTGATCTTTAACAGACATCTTGCAGACATACGTGTGCTATCTGGGTTAATGCCACGCCGCTGCGTTAGCTGATCTGGTGTCATACTTTTAGACACTGACATTCCAATCAACACACACTGACTGACAGCGTCTTACTTTTCTTAACTCTAGCAAACCCAAAATATAAGCACCAACAGATAAAAAGATAGAAAAAACTCACTCAACTCACAGGCAAACGCTCTCACTTCACACACAACCAGCTCCGCCCACTCGCTCCCAGCATGCACTCAGAGAGAGAGATGCTGTGTCCCAGTGTGCCTGCTTATAGTACACCCTTAAAGTATGTACTCCTTTGGAGAAGAAAAAGCACACACTTTTGAGTGTGTAGTAGAAGTGTAGGCAAGCTTTGGGACATACTATCACATCATACAATTGCATCTTTTACAGGCCGCTCTGTCGCATAGTTACGTGCACCTTGTCACTGTAAACTGGCCTGTCAATCATCTTGTCACAGTTAACATCATCCACATTTAATTCAATTTAACTTCCTACCATATTGGAGAGAAAATAAGTAGCATGTTGATCTGCGAGTCGTGGGTCTTTATGTGGAGATCTCTGCTCATATTTTTTTTTTGCATGATGCATTTAAAAGTTAACGGCCAAACGGGTGTTTATAAAAGTTTGCATTGTTGTTGCAGATGAAATATAACATACTGTACATAATATAATACATTTTTTTAACCAGGTTAAATATTGATTAACTCAAAACCCTTTATCTAAACCTCTCTACTTAACTGTCGGTCGCACACATCTGCCATGTTTGTAGTTTTTTGTATACGCTTTTTATTCGTGTTTGTAGTTCTGAACCGAATACTTTGCTAAAGCGCAATGGATTGTGGGTAAAAAATAACCTGAAATAGCAGACAATCTGGGGTCTTTTGGCATACTCTTTTCAACATACTATGCTTTGGGACACACTTATTCTAATCTCACATACTATTTAGGATGGATAGTATGAACATTGGGACACAGAGAACACATGCAAAGGAAGTGTATCCATCACATTTTTGACACTTCATGTACTTTCTCCCTGTGTTGTGGGGCCAGTGGTTCAAGTTGTCAAATCTGGCAGCCTCACATAATGCAGAGCCCAACACTGACATTCTGCATCCCCCTGTGGCCTCATCGCATTTCCACATGATATATGTACTTACAAGTCATTTGCCCACCGGCAACTATAGTTGCTTCTTGGACTTTTGACTAAGTATACAAAAAACTAGATCTCTTGTTAGATTTGTTTTGTTTGGATGATTCTAGAGACCTTAATGATTTTATATATATATATACTGTATATATGTATATACAGTGGGTACGGAAAGTATTCAGACCCCCTTCAGTTTTTCACTCTTTGTTATATTGCAGCCATTTGCTAAAACCATTTAAGTTAATTTTTTTTCCTCATTAATGTACACACAGCACCCCATATTGACAGAAAAACACAGAATTGTTGACATTTTTGCAGATTTATTAAAAAAGAAAAACTGAAATATCACATGGTCCTAAGTATTCAGACCCTTTGCTGTGACACTCATATATTTAACTCAGGTGCTGTCCATTTCTTCTGATCATCCTTGAGATGGTTCTACACCTTCATTTGAGTCCAGCTGTGTTTGATTATACTGATTGGACTGAATTTATTTAATAGACGAGTTTCACAATTTGAGTTGAATTACTGAAATAAATGAACTTTTCCACGACATTCTAATTTATTGAGATGTACCTGTATGTATGTGTGTGTGTGTGTGTGTCAACAAAAATGCTTATTAGTAACATGAAAATCACATTAGAAAAAAAATGAATAAATTAAAATAAATAAATATATGTATATATATATTTTTTTTATGTATAATGTATATATTGTTGGTCCCCCCCAATGTTCAAGACATGGTTACAGTCTTGTCATTTCGCCACATCCTGGTCATTCCTCCATCCGTCGGCATGAGGTTGTGCCTTACGGGAGGGTGCGTACGGTTACACTCACTCACTGTTTGGACTGTCTTTTCATTCTTTGCACCGGTTCATTTGTTGTCATGGCTGCTCATTTGATTTTGTCATTATGTTCAGATGTGCTTGTCTCATTATCATGTGTATTTAAGTCTAGTTCTGTGTGAGTTCAGTTGTCCGGTGTCATTTTTACTATGGTTGTGTTGGTTTGCCTTCTCTATGTTGGAGTTACCCTGTGTGGATTATTAAAGACTGTTATTCTTCATCTTCTTCTTGGCTGTGTGTGTGAATACACGCTCAGAAAAAAAGGTACAAAAGTTGTCACTGGGGTGGTACCTTTTCAAAAGGCACACCTTTGTACCGAAAGAGTCCATATTAGTACCTAAAAGGTACAAAAATTTACCTTTTGAAAAGGTACCACCCCAGTGACAGCTTTTGTACCTTTTTTTCTGAGAGTGTACCATACAACCGTGACACACACACACACACACACGCATGTCTCTCTCTCTCTCTCTCTGTGTGTGTGTGTGCGTGTGTGTGTGTGTGTGTGTGTGTGTGTGTGTGTGTGTGTGTAAAATATATATTTAGTTTTAGTTAACAATAATAACTATGTTTTTTATTTTTATTTTATACAGTGTTCTTGAATGTATTTGATGAGAAATATTTGTGTTCATATTAAAATCTGAATTTGATTGCAGACTTTCCTAGCTTTGCTAGAGAGATTCTTGAGATCTCATCTAAAACTGAATTAGACTAATTGGGGTAAAATGAGACTTGTACTACCATTAAAAAGCTGGGGCCTGTAAGAATTATTCATGTTTTTGATAGCATTTATTTGATCAAATATAGTAAAACAGTAATGTTTTGAAGTATTGTTTTTAATTTAAAATAACTATTTCTATTTGAATATATTTTAAAATATAATTTATATCTTTATTGTCACATGACCTTTCAGAAATCATTGTAATATGCTGATTTTCAGCTCAAGAAACATTTCTTATTAATATCAATGCCAAAAACTTAGACCCAGATTTGGCGGATCTCAATATACCAAAAACAGGCTAATTCTTGATATTTCTTGTTTTCTTATTGATAGGACAATACAGTAAAGTGTAGATGAAAAAAAAACAGAAGATAAATCCTGAGAAAATCTGTATGTAAAAAAAAAGAATATATAAGTAAATAAGTATAATTAAAATAATAATAAATGACTGTCCCCAAATTTTTGAATGGTAGTGTAAGTAAAACCCACTATTTGCTCGGTTTTTTTTGCATTTTTCCTGTTTGGAAAACATCTGGAATGTGATCAAGAGAAAGATGGATGGTCACAAGCCATCAAACAAAGCCAAGCTGCTTAAATTTTTCCACCAGGAGTGGCATAAAGACACCCAACAGAAATGTGAAAACCTGGTAGAGAGCATGCCAAAACACATGAAAGCTGTTATAGAAAATCAGGGTTATTCCAGCAAATACTGATCTCTAGACTCTTCCTAAGGTACAACATTAGTTTTGTGTTGTTAAAATAAATATGAACTTTAACATTACTTGAGGTCTGAAAACACTGCATCTTTTTTGTTATTTTGACAAGTTGTCATTTTCTGCAAATGCTCTAAAATGACATTGTTTATTTGGAATTTAGGAGAAATGTTGTCAGTAGTTTATAGAATAAAACAAAAATGTTAATTTTACTCAAGCACATACCTATAAATAGTAAAACCAGAGAAACTGCTAATTATTGAAGTGGTCTCTTAGTTTTTTATTTGTATTATTTTCTTTTTCCCCAGAGCTGTATATATTATTTCATTTCAGTTAACATTTACTTAAAATGATTTTTTTTTCTTTTTTTTGCTATGTGGTTGCTAAGTTGTTCTAGGTTGTTGCTACGTGCTTGTTTACTGAATCAATTAAAAAAGACCACTTTTAAGTAGCTCAGGTTCCTCTTAGATGTAAGTCTAAGAGATTTATTTTCCTTTTTTTTTATTGCCTGCTAGATGAAAATTGTTTGTCTGATCTTTTGGTGAAGTAATATCTGTCGTCTGCATTTCAAAAAGTTTAATAATTGGGCTTTGGAGTAGAAGTAAAAGGGATAGTACACCTTCAGTTACTGGTCCCCATTGACTTCCATAGTATGGAGAAAAAGCAACTGAAGGTGAACTATCCCTTTAAGTACCTAACCATACGTATGACAAATAGTAAAAGTTATTCTTTCTCTAGCAAGCATCACTAATTACTTGTTCTAATATTGAGCTGCTGTCAAATCCAGCAACCTTTTGGATGTACCAACATCTAAATCACATGCAAAGGAATCTTTCCAAGCTGTATAGCATGCAGAGATACCAGGTGTATTTTGAGTCGGTGCCTGGCCCAGTGCCCGAGGTCTTTGGAGTCGAGCTTCAATGATAATGTTCAATTTCTCCAAACAAATTCTCTAACTTGTGATGGAGCGCTTTAGTCTTTGGTCCAAATTCAATGGTGGCACCAAAAAGTACTTAGACACCTAAATAATGTCTGACTGTCTTTGCATTAAATAAAACTGCAAACAAATTAAGTGCCATCTATTATAAAGAAACGGCACAAGCACAGATTTTAAGCTAAAACAATAGTTGAAAAATAAGATAAAAAGCATTTTTACTTTGTGAAACATTAGTGAATGTTCAGAGTGAATGTGACAAAATACACATTTGGTTACTCTGCCAAATCACCAGTTAATTAAAAGTCATAGAGCAAAAATTATGAAGAACAGTGAAGTGAAGAGAAAAGATCTGGCAGCATTTGCTACTTGATGTTTTGCTATCTGATGCAATAAAATTCATACAGTACTTCCAGAATTATATTCCTTACATGTATTCTTACTTTATATTTACATACATACATTCATACATTTATTTATTGTACATTTGGGTGGATGGTGGAACGTACAATATTGATGTACTGGCAGCATCTAAAATGTAAGTAGCGTGAAATTTTTACAGCTTTAGAAATATTTATGTAAAAATATTTATGTTTTGTAAAATATTTATGGATTATAAATAATTATGACGAGTGACAAGTGACGTGACATGTGGCCAAGTATGGTGACCCATACTAGGAATTAGTGCTCTGCATTTAACCCATCCAAAGTGCATTGTTTTGTAAAATATTTATGGATTATAAATAATTATGACGAGTGACGTGACATGTGGCCAAGTATGGTGACCCATACTAGGAATTAGTGCTCTGCATTTAACCCATCCAAAGTGCACACACACAGCAGTGAACACACACACCGTGAACACACACCCGGAGCAGTGGGCAGCCATTTTTTGCTGCGGCGCCCGGGGAGCAGTTGGGGGTTCGGTGCCTTGCTCAAGGGCACCTCAGTCGTGGCATTGAAGGTGGGAGAGAGCGCTGTACATTCACTCCCCCCACCTACAATCCCTGCCGGTACGAGACTCGAACCCGCAACCTTTGGGTTACGAGTCCAACTCGCTAACCATTAGGCCACAACTTCCCCCGGATGGATGGGAATCCATCCATATATATCATAATAAACACAATAGAATCAACCAAAATAGTCAAAGATTAAGGTAAACATTTGTTCATGTATACATTGCTTGTGTTAGATGCACTATTTTAGTGTCACTGAAATTAGTTTTTTTTTTCCTACATTATCTTAATTTTTGTGTTTCTATTTTCTGATTCCTTTTTAATTTTAGTTAAAGTTTCAATAATTTTGTTGTCTGCTTTTTTAATTGTTTTTATTAGTTAGGATTAGGTTAACTACATTTTACATAAAATACAGTATATATAAATATTAATGAGTTCACATTTGTTTTTTTTGCTGTTGTTTTTTTGTAACACAAAGGGTTGTTCTTTGGTTGCTTATCTATCTATCTATCTATCTATCTATCTATCTATTTTACACATACTTTCGACATTTTTATTCATTCCAACAGAATGAATGAATGAATGAATGTATGCATGAATGCATGTCCAAAGAGATTGCATGTTCTAGAGTCATTTGACAGTAATGTATTGCTGCTGATAAAAACCTATATTGTATACCTGATGAGTGTCTTCAGGGTGGGAATAAATTCACAGAAAGAGGGCCGTCTGAAAAGGATTTTGTCTTCATTTGGCTAGGGTGCACAGTAAAACATAGCAAGGTTGACTGCGTCTCAAATTGTATGCATCACTCTCATAAAGGAAGGGTAATTGTGCTGGTTTCTTTCTTGATATGCCAAGATGTGAAGGGCAGAGGAAGATGAGGAGGTCATGAAAGTTTCTAACATCTCTTTTTCTGACTTGTCTCTGCTTTTTTGACTGGACGTGCAGGATTTTCAGTAACTGTTTGCACTGTGGTTGTCTTGTAGAAAGGGACAAACATTGGGTTGCTTTGAGCCTTCAGAATAGTAAGCAAAGCTCTAGATGATGATTGCATATGAAAGCATATCTCTACACAGAAGTTTTGAAGTCTGATGTCAAAGCACTTGATGCCATAATTATGTATGTGAATAATTTATATTCAGTTCATTGTAATTACATTTTTACCTAATTGTAAATATCTAATTATTAAATAAATAAAAATATCTAATGGTGGTTATATTATGCATGCAACCCTGTTACTGCATATGTTTCCCAAAAATAAATTATGAAGTAAATAATCTCATTCAGTTTTCTCAGTTCTTATCAGTATTGTATTTTTGACTGTATTCATTGCACTCACCCAATTAATAGATTAATTTAAGGTGTGGGAAATAATTGATCAATAGCTACAAAATAAATATTGGTCAAAAACTAGGACGCCTCTAGAGAGTGACAGCTTACCTGTTACCAGTTGTGTTGTGTTGTAATTAATAATATTTTATTTTTTTATAGCATATATCACAATTTTATTTTTTTTTGTAACAGGCTATAAAAAGCGCAGTCCTTACATAGTATAAATTGAAATAATTGTAATAAATTGAATTGTAATAAATTGTTTTCCTGGTGTTGATAATTAATATACAGTATATATTTTTGTGTTTAAGCACCAGACATTTCAGTGGCCATTTGCTGTAAAATAAAACAAAATACTTATTTTTTAATAGTTTCTGTCTCTGTTTGTGTACCGTCAAAGTATTAAGCCTATTTATTATTTACTATAGTAATTATTTTGGTGGTTATATTATGCATGCAACTCTGTCACTGCCTATTTCCCCCTCAATATCATTAATTCAATTATGTTTTTAACAGTTTATTAAATAATCTGAAAAACAAACAAAAACATGTAATATTTAATGTTTTCTTACATTTAAGTAGTGGCCATTTGTTGTATTAATTTTTTTTTAAAAGCCTTCATTTTTATTAGATTCTGTCTCTGTTTGTGTACCCTGTACCAAATCTGTTTTATCTCCATCTTTGTCTTTTCTACTTAACTTTGTGCTGTGTTTGTCTGGTCTAAAGTATGTTTCCAAAAGGACAAAGTTTGGGTTTCTTTGAGTCTTTAGAATAGTAAACAATACTCTAGAGGACGACAAGTATGAAAGCATATCTGGGGGATCAATTCGCCCTCATTAATTATCCCATTTCTGCTTCCACGCTTGTCAGGCCTTTTGAAGCCTGTTGTCTCTCTGGCCAAACACTGAACAAAGCCGCAAGCTCTATCCAGGGTCATAGAAATAAGAAGCAACTTCTGTTTCTCACTCTCTCATACACCCAAACACACTCTCGCTAATTAAAGCTGTCAGGAGTACTGATAAAAGTACATCACGCAGAGATGTCCCAATGTTTTAACAACAACAGCCATTAACTGCTCCACGCTTCCTGAAATATTAGTGATAAAAGAGAAGCGAGACGCATGAGGAGGAGAATAATAATTTACCAGAACAAAGGAAGCGAACTCACGGGATACAACGCAACACGTTCTTGATGTGAACGTCTGCGAAAATGACGACCTTCACACGTTTGATCACATTGTGGAAAATGCAGAATGTTGCTGCATCACAGCAGTATCAATCACAATCGCTGATTGGTGTTTTTTCAGCCTGGTCTCATGTTTATACGTAGGTATTAATGCGTAACATTTACAAGCACAAAACGTACACTTTTGTACGTTTTTATTAATGCTAAAACGTACAATTTAGACGTATTTCAACGTTTATCTGTAAAAACGTAAGTAAATGTACGTTTTATAGAACCACATTTTACGTAAAATACATACGAATTATGAGATCACGTTGTTTTTTTACAACGGCTTTCTGGAATGCATTAAACTCTGCTAAATCCTGTAAAGTGTACCTTAATTGTTGCCCAACACATATTTCTGGGGTGTTTAAAATTAATTGCTCAGATTAATGATTTATTTATGTGCATGAGGTCTGTAGCTGTGCAAGAATTCAAGTATTCAGTGCAATGGGTAAGTTACTGAGTGGAGTGGCTGAAGAGATAGTTCAACACAAATGGTAATCTTGTCTTTATTTTCTCATGTCATCCCAAACCTATATGATTTTCTTGCTTTCGCAGAAAACAAAAGGAGATGCATTATGCCAGGATTGACATCAGAGACACTAAATGTCACTGGCTATTGCATATTTCACAAACAAATATTAATATGCAAAAGGGTTTGGAATGACATCAGGTGAAAAATATGACTTTTAAATTACAATTATTTTCTTGTATTTGAATGGCATTTGAATCAAGGACAGATATATAAAATACATTTACTTAATATATAATATATTTAGATATGTTTAATAAAAATACATTTTATTTAATATAAATATTTAATTATATTTCTGTATTTGCATGGAGTTTGAATTGAAGATGAGAGATGTCTAGTCTACATTTGTCTAGTTAAATTCCCTAGGCATGGAGTTGTAAGTTTACTATACTACAGGCTAATGAAATGTACACTGGCTAATCCTTTTTTTTTTTTTTTTTTTAG
>NW_015544179.1:42873-47354 GCF_001515605.1 Sinocyclocheilus anshuiensis
TGTCATCAGGTGAAAAATATGACTTTTAAATTACAATGATTTTCTTGTATTTGAATGGCATTTGAATCAAGGACAGATATATAAAATACATTTACTTAACCCTCTACCGCATGGTGTAGCCATATGGCAACATACTCTTTGTGTTCATTTCCTTGCCACTGTCTCTTTAATTCAGCATTCTCGTTTTTTTTGTTGGAAAGAGAAGACCTTAGTTTAGCCAATGATGTGCTTTGGTTAAGTCACATGACATGCAGTTTTTTTCTGTGGCGAGATTTCTGACAGACTGCCGTCTCAACGTTAAACAATTTAATAATGCAATTGAAAACAAGGTAATTCATATGACAACTAAAAACTAATAAAAGTAATGCCTTGATTTCAATATTCATAAGGATTCATTTTTAGGTGTCAATACGTCAGTTTTGTACGTTTAAATTCTGAAAATACGTAAGTATTTGTACGTTTAGATGCTGAAAATACGTCAGTATTGTACGTTTTAGTGTCTGTAAAAACGTAAGTAAATGTACGTTTTATAGAACCACATTTTACGTAAAATACATACGAATTATGAGATCACGTTGTTTTTTTACAACGGCTTTCTGGAATGCATTAAACTCTGCTAAATCCTGTAAAGTGTACCTTAATTGTTGCCCAACACATATTTCTGGGGTGTTTAAAATTAATTGCTCAGATTAATGATTTATTTATGTGCATGAGGTCTGTAGCTGTGCAAGAATTCAAGTATTCAGTGCAATGGGTAAGTTACTGAGTGGAGTGGCTGAAGAGATAGTTCAACACAAATGGTAATCTTGTCTTTATTTTCTCATGTCATCCCAAACCTATATGATTTTCTTGCTTTCGCAGAAAACAAAAGGAGATGCATTATGCCAGGATTGACATCAGAGACACTAAATGTCACTGGCTATTGCATATTTCACAAACAAATATTAATATGCAAAAGGGTTTGGAATGACATCAGGTGAAAAATATGACTTTTAAATTACAATTATTTTCTTGTATTTGAATGGCATTTGAATCAAGGACAGATATATAAAATACATTTACTTAGTATATAATATATTTAGATATGTTTAATAAAAATACATTTTATTTAATATAAATATTTAATTATATTTCTGTATTTGCATGGAGTTTGAATTGAAGATGAGAGATGTCTAGTCTACATTTGTCTAGTTAAATTCCCTAGGCATGGAGTTGTAAGTTTACTATACTACAGGCTAATGAAATGTACACTGGCTAATCCTTTTTTTTTTTTTTTTCTAATGGGAAATACATCAGGCTCTGCCTGTAAACAAACCACAATGAATCATATACTGAACACACAAGCCAAAAATGTCTTGACAACACTGATAAATCTGACATACTGAAAGACAAAACTGCTGAAAATATACTATAACAAAGATGGCATAACACATTACACAAAGAGGTTCCACATGTTCTCACAGCTTCTGCAGGCTTACGTAATATTGATTCGGCTGTCGCACTGTTGATGCAAGGACATACCAGACTTGAGCAGAAAAACACTGATTACCCATGACGACTTCTGATTATCTATGGGATCTTTTCCTGTTTTGAGTAGTGCTCTAATTCACTCTCTCATATCTAAGTCTCATTTTATTAGAGTTTGCTAAATCTGTTCCCACATACTGACATTGATACGTTCTATACAGTAGTCATTGCTACATAGTCTAAAATTGTAAAATATGAATTGCCACTTTTCAGTTATTCCAGTGTTTTTATAGTAGCCATAGAACATCTAATAAAGAAACAAGATATTTTTATGTGGGTGAACCTTAACAGTCTAAAATATACCTTGAACGCACTACTATAGACTTAAAACTCCAGACAAGAGTCATAATTTGTGAATAAACATTTCTTGGTTTCTGATCCTACCTGGCAACTGAAGTGCCGCAGAAATAATTATCTCTGCCTACTGGCTCTGACATTTCTGCCTGTTGCCAGCAGGTCTCAGTTACGTTGTTTTGACTGTTTTGAAAGCAGAATCTCATCCAGCGGGACTGCTGTCCCGTACGTCGCTGGAGGCTCAGCTGTGAAACTGCATCTTGTGTGTTTACTCTGTGCATGCTTGAAAGTCTCTGATACAGTCTGACAACAACACAGCTTTCCCTGCACGCAAGGAGAAATGTTTGCTTCCATTTGCCTGACATACAAATGTGTACCATACACATACCTGTGCTGATTGTGTGCCTTCCGAATCAACCTCCACAACCTCAGTTTCAACCTCCACTGATTAACCCTTAAATGCATACCTCGGGTCTTTAGCGACCCGGGACATCATTCTCTACCCTCTCCCTCCTTCATTTTTTTAAGTTAGACATCAACTTTCTTAGTATTCCTCAATCTATTAATTGTAAACAATATAACAAGAAATAAATAGTAAAATATAAAAGAATGCCAGTTTTCTGATAATTTTTTTTAAATAACTGTATGTGTATAGAGACCCGAGGTATGTAAATCTGTAAGTATTTTTTCATGTCTGATGACTCAATATGTGCAATGCATATTTTTTCCTCAAGGTGGCACTGTTTGATACACAATGATGACGTCATGTTTCACTCATAATTACGGCAGGCATAAAACAAACGAATATCATCAGCAAAAATTGTACTGATTTGAATGGCTTTACTGCAGAGCAATTACTATACGCAATGAAATATAAATACCACTGTCATTTGATGCTGGATGTGGTGAATAAGATGGCAGTGATCAAAATATTGAATATGAAGTCATTGAAAACGATAGTTTTGAGAATATGGTTGAGATCGTGAATGTGAGGCAGATGCTGAATGTACTGTGGAAGTGCGCTCTGATGATGACAGCGATGGTAAAGTCATCTGCTCAAATTGAACCCTTTTAAGTTTCAAAAGGTAATGAAATATGCTTTATTTTATTCTTCTGTAATTGTTCTTAAAATATCAAGAGAGTTTTTTGCTATTGCAGCAGTTAGAGATCCATCCGTGCTGGATATATTGGTCCAGGTCGCTAAAGACCCGGATATGTAATAATTATTGGCGAAACATTCATGCAGTTAAGGGTTAAAGGGGTGGTTGATTATGATTTCACTTTTTGGACTTTAGGTAGTGTGTAATGTTGCTGTTAGAGCATAAACAATGTCTGCAAAGTTGCAATGCTCAGAGTTCAATGCAAAGGGAGATATTTCCTTTTAAAGAAATTCCTGTTTAAGGACTACAAAAAACGGCTGGTAGTGACTACAACAAGCTTCTTCCTGGGTTTGTGACGTCACTAACCCCAATGTTTACATAAACTGGGATGCATCTACCAGTAATGGTAAGGGGGCGTGGCGTTTCCGGACAACGTGCACTAGGCGGTTAGCGAATCACAAACACACTGAACCCACTAACCAATCAGAGCCCACTGTATTTCTGAGGGAGGGGCTTCATAGAACCAGGAACTCAACAGACCGTTTTGACAAGAATGGAAACAACAGCCCTGCGTCTCAATGTTCATACTATCCATCCTAAATAGTATGTGAGATTAGAATAAGTGTGTCCCACGGCATAGTATGTTGAAATGAGTATGCCAAAAGTCACCGGATGGTCTCCTATTTCAGGTCGATTTTTGAAGTGTGGATCCATGCACACTCTAATGGCTAATACTGCCCACAATCCATTGTGCTTTGGTGCAGGATTCTGTCCAGAACTACAAACACGAATAAAACGCGTAAAAAAAAAACTACAAACATGGTGGATGTGCGCGACCGGCGGTTAGGTAGAGAGGCTTAGAAAAAGGGGTTTGAGTTACTAATATTCAACATTTAACCTGGTAAAAAATATTTATTTAATGTTATCTGTGTTATATTTCATCTGTAACAGCAATGTAAACTTTTATAAACATCCGTTTGGTCGTTAACTTTTAAATGCATCATGCATAAAATATAAGCAGAGTTCTCGGCATGAAAGACCTGTGACTGGCAGATCAATGTGCTACTTCTTTTCTCTCCAATACGGTAGGAAATTCTTCACCAAAAGAGTACATACTTTAAGGGTGTATTATAAGTAGGCACATTGAGACGCAGCACAGATGTAGAATAAAGGTAAAATATGTGAAAAAAATATTTATTAACTCTTTCCCCGCCAGCATTTTTGAAAAAAGTTGCCAGCCACCGCCAGCGATTTTGATGATTTTCACTCAAATTTGATGGCCTCCAGTATATTTTGCTGTATGAATATTTGAATATGCTCTACTTTTATACAAAAAAATCTGTTTTATTCTAGCTTAAAGCATTCTTTTTTTTATCAACACTTGAATATAGGTAGGTTTCATAGTTAGGTTTCTGGATAATATTCAGTACGATTATCAAAGCATACATCCAGTAAATTGCTTCATTAAGTAAATCGGATGCACAAATACACTATAATTTTAAAAATAATACTGTTTTTGTGTCACGGAATGTAGTTTTAAGAGTTTTTTTTTTTTTTTTT
>NW_015544179.1:47388-59409 GCF_001515605.1 Sinocyclocheilus anshuiensis
TGTATCTGTTTAGACTTAAAATATGCGGTTTTTTTAATAAAGATAATGTCTATTTGAACATTTTCTTCGTTTTCAGAGATGTGAGCTCCAGGGCATCAGCGGCCGTTCAGCACTCATGAACTGAGAGCAGCCTCACCTCGGCCAGATCTTCTGTAATTTGCCGCTGGCTCTAATGTCTCTATGGTGGTTAAACAAGAGATAAAAGCTATAATTTGTTTTGGGTAAATCTAACGGGCAGTCTTTGGTCTATTTAATCTATTATTTGTTCCAGAGCAAATAGTTCTGGCTGAGGGCGAAATCTCATCATGTTATATTTTATGCAACTTCAATTTTGTACATCAGAGTGCTGCCTTTGTACTTTTGACTGAATTGACTAGCACATTTTATGATGGCTGTTGTTGTTGTTTATTAAATATTATTTAATAATAATTTATTAAATAAATAATATTTTATATAAATAGTAGCAGTATTTAGTATTGGGAAACAGAGTGTGTGTGTTCGTGATGTGATTTTACAGTAGTTATATTGTTACACCATTAGATGGCGCAAGAGACTGTTTTTATGAGTCAGCGGTACATACTTTTATATTGAAAGAGACTAAAACAGGGTTGTGAACAAATAAATAATTTTTACTTTCAACAACACCTTGTAAGACGCAGCAAACAAATGCAGTGAGCAGTGCTGTCATCAGAAATCACCCTTAACAGATGAAAGGATAGTAAGACAAAGATATCGCTTTCCTCAATGAACATTCAAACTAATGTTTTATTGTGAATATGAGAATGAGCTGAAGAATGAATGCTGTATCAGATGCAGTAATCACACTCTCTCAGTCCATCTCTATCTCATAATACTCTACTCCACATGGGGGAACTATGACGTCAGAATCCAGAAGTGTAATTCGCCATGGATTCCTTCAAAGTTTTCCTACAGGGTTTTATAAAGGGGTTCCCTATCAAACGGTCTCTCCCATTGTGTTTAACGCAGTATGGGGAAACTTCTTTTTACTCTGTTACTGAAGCCTTATTTGTTGACGTTTGTGTAGCTGCACAAACCAAAGGTGCTTTACCCTGCCATTTGCTGACTCTGCAAACAAGAAGCCGAAGAAGAAGGGAGAAGCTCAGGCTGCTGCTCGCTGTCGTAGAAGGAGCCCCGGCAGAGGAAGAAGCCAGAAGCCTTCCCCTGCTGCCATCCGGCACAATAAAAGAGCAAATTTCTGAGTAGATTTCCTAGCGACGTAAATGTCGCTCTGCGAGTGTGGCTCATGCAGGGAATCCCTGCACAATGCAGAAGGGCGCAGTGAGTGCGTTGCCTGTCTGGGCAGCACCCACGCAGAGGCTACACGCTCACTGAGATGGAATGCTCTCACAAAGAGCATGAGTCTCGCTCTTCTCCGTTCGCGAATCGCCTTCTTCAATGAAGGCAGCCCCGCTCTCGTTTTTCCTCTCTCAGCGAGCTCTGAGAAAGAAACGGTGGAATCGCAGAGCCAGCACAGGTCCTGTGTGCATCACTCTCCCTGCAGCACTTTGATCTGCCAGTGTGTTTTACCAGTAAGGATCAGCGCCCCTCGTACATTGAGCAGCTCAATCCTTCTAGGCGGATCAGAGTAGAATGCTGACATCAATGATCACACATCTGTGTGTGCTCCGCTGATGCTGCGCTCTCTGAGACAGGCTGCTTTCACTGCTTTTCACTTCAATGAAGGCGACCCCACCCCTCCAGCTCTCATGTTTCTCCACTCCCAGCTGCCTCGGAGGAAGAAAGGGTGAACTGAAGGGTTGAGCGATCAGGCTTGTGTGAAAGCATTCTTTTTTTTATCAACACTTGAATATAGGTAGGTTTCATAGTTAGGTTTCTGGATAATATTCAGTACGATTATCAAAGCATACATCCAGTAAATTGCTTCATTAAGTAAATCGGATGCACAAATACACTATAATTTTAAAAATAATACTGTTTTTGTGTCACGGAATGTAGTTTTAAGAGTTTTTTTTTTTTTTTTTCTGTCATCAGAAATCACCCTTAACAGATGAAAGGATAGTAAGACAAAGATATCGCTTTCCTCAATGAACATTCAAACTAATGTTTTATTGTGAATATGAGAATGAGCTGAAGAATGAATGCTGTATCAGATGCAGTAATCACACTCTCTCAGTCCATCTCTATCTCATAATACTCTACTCCACATGGGGGAACTATGACGTCAGAATCCAGAAGTGTAATTCGCCATGGATTCCTTCAAAGTTTTCCTACAGGGTTTTATAAAGGGGTTCCCTATCAAACGGTCTCTCCCATTGTGTTTAACGCAGTATGGGGAAACTTCTTTTTACTCTGTTACTGAAGCCTTATTTGTTGACGTTTGTGTAGCTGCACAAACCAAAGGTGCTTTACCCTGCCATTTGCTGACTCTGCAAACAAGAAGCCGAAGAAGAAGGGAGAAGCTCAGGCTGCTGCTCGCTGTCGTAGAAGGAGCCCCGGCAGAGGAAGAAGCCAGAAGCCTTCCCCTGCTGCCATCCGGCACAATAAAAGAGCAAATTTCTGAGTAGATTTCCTAGCGACGTAAATGTCGCTCTGCGAGTGTGGCTCATGCAGGGAATCCCTGCACAATGCAGAAGGGCGCAGTGAGTGCGTTGCCTGTCTGGGCAGCACCCACGCAGAGGCTACACGCTCACTGAGATGGAATGCTCTCACAAAGAGCATGAGTCTCGCTCTTCTCCGTTCGCGAATCGCCTTCTTCAATGAAGGCAGCCCCGCTCTCGTTTTTCCTCTCTCAGCGAGCTCTGAGAAAGAAACGGTGGAATCGCAGAGCCAGCACAGGTCCTGTGTGCATCACTCTCCCTGCAGCACTTTGATCTGCCAGTGTGTTTTACCAGTAAGGATCAGCGCCCCTCGTACATTGAGCAGCTCAATCCTTCTAGGCGGATCAGAGTAGAATGCTGACATCAATGATCACACATCTGTGTGTGCTCCGCTGATGCTGCGCTCTCTGAGACAGGCTGCTTTCACTGCTTTTCACTTCAATGAAGGCGACCCCACCCCTCCAGCTCTCATGTTTCTCCACTCCCAGCTGCCTCGGAGGAAGAAAGGGTGAACTGAAGGGTTGAGCGATCAGGCTTGTGTGATTTCACACTAGCACAGGTCCCACATGCTTCATTCTCGCCACAGCACTTTGATCTGCCAGTATTTTTTACACGAAAGGATCAGCGCCCCTCGACTGCATCAAGCGGTGGGATCTTTTTAGGTGGATCAGAGGAGAATGCTGTCACCAATGATTTCATATCGCTGACAGCTTCAGATTTGAGAGTGCCGCTAGCCTGAGCTATGCCCACGCTGAGGCTGCGCTCACTGAGACAGACCGGTCTCACTATGAGAGCATGTGTCTCGATCTGCTTCGCTCACACTTCGCCTTCTTCAATGAAGGCAGCCCCACCCCTACCCCTCTCACATTCTCCCCTCCCAGTTACCTCGGAGGATGAAATGGCGAAGTCACGGGGCTGAGCAACAGGGCTTGAGTGATCACATGCCGGCACAGGTCCTGCATGCTTCACTCTCCCCATAGTGCTCTGATCCGCCAGTGTGTGTCATCTGCAGCGAGCGGTTTTATCCTTTTAGGTGGATCTAAAGAGAATGCGCAGCACTTTGATCTGCAGATTTGTTTACACATGAGAATCATCAGCACCCCTCATCTAATGAGCGGTCTGATCTTATTAGGTGGATTGAAAGAGAATGCTGTCACTGACAACTTCAGATTTAGATGCTTCTGGGTTATGCCCACGCTGAGGTTGCGCTCACGGGGGCTGGCTGCTCGCACTGCAAGAGTATTGAGTCTAGCAAAGCATTTTTTGAGAGGAAAAGGAAAGGATTGGTTCTTGCTGAGGCTGGAACTCCCTTGAAGAAAACTTGCGCTCGCTCTCCATCCATCCGTTCAACACTGATTGATGGAAGTTCTATTCAAGCTGGGCACGTCCTTCTCATTCAGCACGTGCCCAAGCAAACTACCGCTGTGATAGCGGACCCAAAAGAACAATTCCCCTTTCCTCATTACCACGAAAGTCAGTTCCCCACCCCATGGCAGCGAGCTACCATTCGTAAAATAGAACCACTTGCCATCCGGCTCTGGGCTGAGAACCCATCCCGGATGTTTCAAACTGGGTTCTAAACACTGTAATACGAGGTTACTCACTCCAGTTCGCTCGCAGGCCACCTCGTTCAGAGGCATTATTCAGACTTCGGTACGGGAAAACGAAGTGCGTGTTCTTTGCTCGGAAGTACAAACACTGCTTGCAAAAGGTGCCATGGACGGTACCTCTAGCGAATATAGAGTCAGGCTTTTTCAGCCGCTACATCCTCGTTCCCAAGAAGATGGCGGGCTCAGACATATTCTCGATCTCAGGTATCTGAATCGCTCACTTATGAGATGGCTGTTCAAGATGTTAACTCTAAAACAAATCCTCACACAAATATGCCCTGAGGACTGGTTTTTGATGGTGGATCTGAAAGACCCTTACTTTCACATCCACATAGCCCCTGTCACAGATCATTCTTGAGATTCGCATTCGAGGAAGTGGCCTATCAATATACAATCCTTCCATTTGGAATGTCTCTGGCCCCACACAATTTTAGGAAGTGCATAGGCGTGGCGAAATCTTTCAAACCAGGGACTTTACGTCCCCTTAGGGCTTTTCAGAGGATGCTTGGCCTCATAGAGTCCACCACTCTTTTTTGTCAGATGCCCCGTTTACTAAGCGGATACACAAGTCAACCAGCTGGTTGACTTGCCCAGTTAGGGTAATTCTCGGCATGAACTCATTTGTACACCTAAAGCTGAAGTTTTTTTTTTCATATAAAAACATTAAAGAGAGTATAATGTGTTAACAACATCCATGAATTTATTTAAAAATCATGTTTTTATTATAACAAACAAAAAAATACATTGTATAAAGTGCAAAGGTCAAAGAAATTTAATAGAAATTCAATAAAATTTAGTAAATAAATACATCAAAATAAATATTAATAATAAATACAAACATAATAAATAATTATTATATTATATTATAAATAATTAACACAATAAATAATAAATTTAGTGATAATCTGTGTAAAATGTATGGTAAAAGGCAACTAGCCAATGTAATATAAGGTTGCGTTCACACATGTAGTTCAGTTCTCTTGGTTCGTTTGGTCTGGACCAAAAGAAGAAAACAATACATTAGGTCCTGGTC
Source organism: Sinocyclocheilus anshuiensis (assembly GCF_001515605.1). Lineage (NCBI taxonomy): Eukaryota > Metazoa > Chordata > Actinopteri > Cypriniformes > Cyprinidae > Sinocyclocheilus > Sinocyclocheilus anshuiensis. Next base: position 52,611 of record NW_015544179.1, read on the forward strand.
CGCTTAGCGTTCACACTGGCAATTTTGACAGCAAATCTAAAGATACCGAACCTAAAGCCATAGTGATATGTTCACAACCTGATTGGTCGGGTTTAATAACATATATTTCGTGATGGAACTCACCGAACACCCCAAACAAAAGCTGTGTTCGACTTAAAGCGGCTCTGCAGACTGATCAGTGTATGACATCATCGGTGTATGACATCAAACCCATTCACCAATCGGATACCGCTCATTCCGCATCGTCAAATCATAGTGTCGCATCTTCCGTGTTGCGTTCATATTTCATTCGAACCACACCAGAGTTCGTTTGGAAGCGGACCAAGACCCATCTTTTTAGCGGTCTCAGTCCGCTTGTTTGATGCGCACCAGGGTTCGGATGGCAGCGTTCACACTTACTCAAATGAACCGCACTAACAGAGCAATCGCAGCAGAGTTCCTTAAATCGAACCAAACATGACAAGAGTGAACACACCCTAAAAGAACAAATTACTGATATGGTGTATAGATATGATATGTAATATGTAACAAATCACTGTTTTTTGTTGTTCAAACAATGGAACCACTTCTCATCCTTAGCTAACTCTGGAGATAGATTATAATAAAATATTAAAATGCATCTAATGTAAAAAATAATAAATTTGAATAAAATATCAAACACACACTGTATGGGCAGAAGTGTTGGGACGCCTGACCATTGCACCAACAGGAACTTTAATGACATTCCATTCTAAATACATAGACATTAACACTGAGTTGGTCCCCCCTTTTCATCTATAACCGCTTCCACTCGTCTCGAATGGCTAAGGCCCTGTTGGTGTAATGGTCAGGTGTCCCAATGCTTTTGTCAATACATTCACATCTGGTGATATGCACCAAAGCACTGGTTTTTGTTGTTCAAACAAAGGAACAACTTCCCATCTCCACATTTGGAACATCGCCAACGCGACACCTTTGCACAAGTTGCACCTCCCTCGCTGAGTGCCAAATATGGGCCAGTGTCCAATGCCATTGTTGCGGACCTCCAGGCTGGGATTGACAACTCAGGGGTTAGGGACTTGTGGCTTGTGCTTTCCATTTGGGGGCCAGCCAACCCTGGCTGGTGCCTTGTTGGTTCCCTTCAGTGTGACTGCCACTGACAAACAGAACTTCTTCAAGGGCATTGGTTTCTCTTTGAGAACGTTGCAGTCCCACTTGTAGATAAGCCATGCATTCACAATCCTCAATATCTCAATGATGTACCCAAACAAAGGGAGGTACCAGTGTCGTGCCTTCATTGGCGTTTTCTAGAGGTGCACGACAGAGAGACCAATGCCTCACATGGCTTGATTGTATGCCAGGACGATGGATGGGCAGGGGACATCAACCTTCTGTTGTGCCTCCTTTTTGTATCTTTTCACTGAAGATAGCGGCTACACCCCACATGCGTTGCTCAGCAGGGTGACACACTTGTTGTCAAACCACTTCACTGCAACAACTCCCTCTGATGAACAGAAATCAACAACACCTCAGCCTCGCTTCACCATCTTCTTGTCTCTCATCAATTTTGCACCACATGAAAGACATGGAAATTAGATTTTTTTTGTGTGTGTGAGTATATATTCTAATAACCCTAATACAGTTTTATATTAACCCTTAAATGCATACCTCGGGTCTTTAGCGACCCGGGACATCATTCTCTACCCTCTCCCTCCTTCATTTTTTAAAGTTAGACATCAACATTCTTAGTATTCCTCAATCTATTAATTATCAACAATATAACAAGAAAAAAAAAACTTAAAATATAAAAGAATGCCTCTTTTCTGATTTTTTTTTTTGTAAAAAGTGTATAGGGTCGCTAGAGACCCGAGGTATGTAAATGTGTAAGTATTTTTTTTCCTGCGCAACTATATTTACATAACGGATGAATCAATCTGTGCAATGCATCTTTTTTCCTCATGGTGGCACTGTTTGATACACAATGATGATGTTTCACTCATTATTACCGCAGGCATAAAACAAACAAATACCATCAGCAAAAATTTAACTGGTTTGAATGGCTTTACTGCAGAGCAATTACTATACGCAATTAAATATAAATGTCACTGCCATTTCGTGCTGGATGTGGTGAATAAGCTGCAAGTGATCAAAATATTGAATAAGAAGACATTGAAAACGATAGTTTTGAGAATATGGTTGAGATTGTGAATATGAGTCAGATGCTGGATGTACTGTGGTTGTGCGCTCTGACGATGACAGCGATAGTAAAATCATCTGCTCAAATTGAACCCTTTTAAGTTTCAAAAGGTAACAAAATATGCTTTATTTTATTCTTCTGTAATTGTTCTTAAAATTCAGTTAGAGATTCAACCGTGCTGGATATATTGGTTATATATGGATATATATTTAAGGGTTAAAAACACAAGATTGTGTACAGTATATCTGCATCAGAAGAGAAAAATGTGTGTGCAAGCTTGCATGCATGGTGTGTTTATGTGTGTGGGTGTGGTTGTATAATTAACAATTAACATGATTTACATCACTGAATGTACATTATGTACATTAATGTTTTGCCCCGATGGTACTCACACTTCTCAGTCCGAGGTTGGTGTGCAGTTTTTTCACCAAATCGAAGCTGGTAAAGAAGTTGTCATAAAACACCACGGTTGCCTCTTTGTGTGTGATAATGTTGCAGAGTTTTGAGACAACTTTGCCACCTAGGGGGAGGTCTTCCAGGCCCAGATGTGCATGCTCTTCCTCTTGAATGTTGAAGAATGTTGTGGCCCCTTGGTAAAGGATGAAGTCGTGGATAATGCCAATAGAGCTGACCTGACAGAAGATCTTAAACCCCCACTTATCTGGCTTGTTTTGAATACACTGCCAGAGTTTGCCAGCTATGGTGCCCTTGTAGGCCACCTTCACTTCATCAACACTCTGCCTGTTGGTGGGGGGAATGAGAAGGCATTGTTCTCTCAGCATGTCAAAAAGAGGGCGAAGCTTATGGAAGCATTCAGTGCAGCCTTCCATCTGGAAGTTGTCATTGAAGTGGACATTTCGTTGTAGCACTTTAAAACACTTCACTGACATGGTATCAGCCACTGGTGGGAATCGTGACTCACAGGCCCAGTAATCTTCTAAAGAGGGAAATTCAAAAACTCACATGTACAGTAAAACTGACAAAAAATCTTCCATTTCAGCAACTGTGGTGTTGACGGAAGTCCCGGTCTGTTGAACTGAGTACTGGTTGGTATGCTCAGATATGTGCTCAATCATCTGGTCAGTGAAGAGCCTCTTCCAATACATAAATGGTGTCTGGACTGACTCTGGAAACGTGAAGACAGGCTTGGGCACAGTGAAAGGTAGAATGTCCTTCTTGACCCATGTGGTCTTTTTCGTCTTCCTGAACTTTGCAGGATAGGAGGGAGTTTGACAGAGGTCTGTAGAGACTTCAACAAGCTTGTTCCTATTTCTCTCTTGCTTTGGAGGGGGCGTCAAATCTTCGCTGGTTGGAAGGACATGATCATAATTTTCATCGTCTGGATCACTGAGATCTTCAACTTCAGAATCACATGGATCAGCAGGTAAAAGTGAAATAGTGCTGTAGACTGTAGATGTAGGTCTGGGGTGTCCAGAAAATGTTTGACAGTCCATTATGCCTGAAAGAGATGGCACATAATAAGCATTACAATACACAAAAATGACAAACTGTGTCTTGATTAATCAGTGCCTCAGTTACAGCTATCCATGAACAATTAATTATCATACTGATAAACTGTTCTCCCAACATAGACACATTGAGATTTAATATAAATTGATAAGAAAAATGGCATATACTAATAAATATATTGTGTACTGTGTATGACACATTGAATAACACACAACTATGAAATTAGATAACAAGAGACATAAAATATTCAGGTGTGAATGATGAGGTAATTTTACTGTGCTAAATAAAATATGTACAAATATGTCCATCCATCCTTTAAATTGCAAACTCATAAACATGTTATATTGTGTCAGATTATTGAACAGAAAATTGAATGTTTATAGATAACTACCCATCTAGACAGCTGTAGTTATAACTATTTGATGTTATTCCAAAAAGGCTTGGATACAATGGCTATTGCAGAAATAATAAGTAGGAATACTAGCTCATATCAAATTATGTAAGGATTAAACTGATTTAAAGACATGACAATCTGAAGGTAAAACCAAATACTGTGTAACTAAGGGTAAAATACATACAATTCAGTGTAGCAAGGAAACTGGCCGTATGCTAGCGTCAATTAATTTCACCCTAACTGGGAAACTCGACCGAGCGGTCAAGCACATTTTCTGAGGGAACACAGAGATACATTTTATCACCATGTTTCTGCCATTCAACAAAATATAGTGTTAGGAGGTCTAGAACATGAAATCAGATGTATAAAAATCTTACCTCAACTTTCAGCATCACTAGCGGCAAGGGTTTGAAGAGAGCGCCACGTCAATACACTACCGCTTTTGTTTCGGCTCCTCAGCAACAAATATACCCTTGCAGCATAGCCACCCAATGGATACAATTGAAATTACACCCTCTATTCAATGAGGGGTATAAAGACAAACAGCCAAAACTGCTGTTTGGCGAGTTTTAATTACAGCAATTTGATGGCGAAAAAAGGTCAACCATGCGGTTACAATGCACGTTAAAGTCTTAAAGGGGTACCATGTCATGGTCCGGCAGACAACATGATGTTGGTAGCATACATCTATAACCAAGGAGGTCTCAGGTCACATTCCCTTTACAGGATGGCTCGGCACCTCCTATTTTGGGCACAGAGCAAACTCCTCTCACTAAGAGTGGTTTATGTGCCGGGCATTCTGAACCTTGGAGCGGACATGCTGTTCTGAGACAATGTGGCTCTGGGAGAATGGACCCTACAACATCAGATGGTTCAGGAAATTTGGTCTGCCTTCGGGAGGGCAGAGGTCAACCTCTTTGCCTCAGAAGACAACTTTCACTGCCCAACTTATTTCTCAATGCAGCGAGATGCCCTGGCCCACGACTGGCCCAGCCCTTGCTTATATGCCTTCCCCCCAATCGCCCTGCTTCCTCAGATCATCAGATGGGTCAGGGAAGCTCTGGAGGAACCAGGCATGGTTCCCATAGTGCAACTGTCAGCAGCATCCCCATGGCCGATACTATTGAGGAAGGTCCTTCTCTCACTGGCAAAGGACATGATTTGGCACCCCTGGCCAGAGCTATGGAGCATCCATGAATGGAGCCTCGACAGAAGCCTGTACAGCTCCCAGTGAGAGTGAGCAACACCATTTTAGAGGCTAGATCACCTTCTACAAGACACCTTTACACCCTTAAATTGTCAGTATTTCATGTTCTGCACGAAGCATAGATCTGTGATGTGTCCCATGTGTTAACTTATTGCTGGACAATGGGCACGCCCCTTCCACACTCAAAGTTTATGTGGCAGCTATCGCAGCAAATCATTCCCTCAAAGCTGCCAAATCGATCGAAAGAAGTGATCTGATCGTTCTTGAAGAGCGCCCGGGGATTGAATCCTCCTCGTCCTCAGACTGTGCTGACCTGGGACTTGTTAATAGTCCTAAGGGCCCTACGGGGCCCTCCCTTTGAGCCACTCCATTCAGCTGAGCTGTGGCCCATGTCACTTAAGACCACCCTCCTATTTGCATATAGCGTTGGTCAAGCGAGTGGGTGACTTTCAGGCACTGTCAGTCAGTGCTTCCTGTCTTGAGTTTGTTAATGACAGTAAAGTCATCCTTAAGCCAAGACATTGTTATATACTGGTGCTCTCAACTCCTTTCAGAGACCTCGTTATCACACTCCTGCCACTCCCCGCTGCAGATAGTGAGCAGGGTCCTAATCCACTCTGCCCAGTGAGGGCTCTTAGAGTGTACTTCAAGCGATCTAGTCTGTTTAGACAATCAGAGCAGCTCTTTGGCTACGTTCACACTGTCAGTTTTTGGGATTGACAACCGCATTTACTTACAGATGAGAGTCTCGAAATGTCCCATTCACACAGCAACTTACAGTAGCTTCTCTGCAAGTTCATCCGTCAAATCTTCAATAACTGACAGCAGCTTTTATATTGGGGTGGAGAGCGGAGCATTTGAGTTGTGCACAAAAACACAAACTGACAGGAGCGGTGGAGACTAGGGCTGGGCGATATGACGATATTATCGTATATTGACGATGTCTTACAAGTATCGTGATGTCGATAAAAAAGTCAGTTACAGACGATAATTGCCAATATAGAGAAAACAATTACAATTATATTTGACATAGTCCCATAGTTACCATGCACATATTTATTCACATGAAATAGCATGAATGAAATATTTTGTAGCCTATGCTAGTAGCTAATTAATAGGGAATAAAAAATATATTCTGGAATCACTTAATTTACTTAAGGCCAGGAATCGAATAGGCCTACTCTTTATAAAAACATTTTTTTTTTTTTGCTTATTAATAATGTTATTTTATTTTGAATTCTTCAAGCGCGAGGTGAAGCATACACTTCTCTAGCTACCGCACGCTGTTTTCTGAGCTGTGCACAAATTACATTTACATTTACATTTAGTCATTTAGCAGACACTTTTTGTTGTTTTTTAAAATTATATAATAAATAAAAAAAAAAACAGATAGAATAGAAAAATAATAGAGCAAGCTTTTTTTAAGAAAACAAGCAATTAGTAAATGAATAGAGTGCAATTCTAAAAGGGGCAAGTTTTTTTTTTTAAAGAATATAATTAGAATAGAGAGTGCTAGAGTTAGAGGGTCAAATAAAGATGTGTTTTTAGCCGA
>NW_015544179.1:60833-61227 GCF_001515605.1 Sinocyclocheilus anshuiensis
AAAGAAAACAAATAGAATGCAAAAAGATTAGAGAAGCAAGTGTTAGTTTTTTTTTTTAAAGAAAACAAGCAGTTTGTAAATGAATAGAGTGCAAGTCTTAAAGGGGCAAGTTTTTTTTTTTAAAGAATATAATTAGAATAGAGAGTGCTAGAGTTAGAGGGTCAAATAAAGCTGGAATAAATGTGTTTTTAGCCGATTCTTGAAGATGGCACAGAGATGAAGATGGCACAGAGGTGTGACATGCATTCTGTTCGGCTCATTAAAAATTAAACTTGCTGCCGCATTCTGGATTAATTGTAAAGGTTTGATAGAACTGGTTGGAAGACCTGCCAAGAGAGCATTGCAATAGTCCAGCCTGGACAGAACAAGAGCTTGAACAAGGAGTTGTGTTGCA
>NW_015544179.1:61443-69004 GCF_001515605.1 Sinocyclocheilus anshuiensis
AGCAGCTATTGGTAGCCAGTGCAAATTGATAAACAGAGGTGTGACATGCATTATTTTCGGCTCATTAAAAATTAAACTTGCTGCCGCATTCTGGATTAATTGTAAAGGTTTGATAGAACTGGTTGGAAGACCTGCCAAGAGAGCATTGCAATAGTCCAGCCTGGACAGAACAAGAGCTTGAACAAGGAGTTGTGAAGCATGTTCCGAAAAAAAGGGCCTGATTTTCTTGATGTTGAATAAAGCAAATCTGCAGGACCGGGCAGTTTTAGCAATGTGGTCTGAAAGATTTCTGGCTGTTTATGAACGAGTTATGGTTGATGCGCCTAACTGGATGGTGAAATTGTGATGAAACGATGGGTTTGATGGAACCACAAGCAGTTCTGTCTTGGCAAGGTTGAGTTGAAGGTGATGGTAGCCAAACAGCTCAAACGTTCTTATCTAGTTACTTATTAAAAACATAAGTTTTCAAAAATAAACATAAATGCTACAAAATTTGTGTTTTGGGTATGGATGTGTGTAATTTACATTGTAGAACAAAACACCAAAGTATCATCAAGTTATGTTTACCACAGGCTTTATTTTACACATAAATTGAAAAACCCAATTATAAAACCCCATAGGAAAATCTCGAAAGGAACCCGTGGCGAATTACTCTTCCGGATTCTGACGTCATAGTATTGGTGTAACAGTAGGATATTTCTTAACTTCCATGTGGTATTCCAAGGCTGTGCAGTTAAGCCAATAATAATAATAATAATCATTATTATGATTATTATTATGGTCCACTGTATTATATAATGGAGCACTAATAACTCCATTATAACCAAAAGTGACTTTTCATTAGTAATGAAAAATGAGGAAAATTCATCTGGGCTAGAAACTTCCCATCTTTTTCACATGCTTTCTGAATTGTGCATCATTTCTGGCTCACCATATGGTTGATTTTTTATCAGTGATGTCTCATCCATTTTTCTAATAATTATTTTACTGTAGCTGTGTCATATTAAAAAGGATTAAAAAATACAAGAAAGCTAGGCCTTGTTGTCCTAATATCTTACCACAGTACTATAACTGTTTATTTTCATTTATTGTCTAGCTGACACAAATTAAGTCTGCAATATGTTCATTTATTGCCTTTAGCATGCGTGAGGCATTCATAATCCCACTGTCATTCAAGACAGCATATCCCCAAGTCAAATGTCAAGTTAAAATCATAAAACAAAGAATATTAGGACGTTAATGCATTTTCCCCAAATACAACTGCACTTAAGACACCCACACTCACCCTGCGTTTGACATTTGCCATGTTATTTTCAACCAGTCTGACTGTGTTAAAAAAGCAACATAAATAACGGATGTTACACACCATTACCATGTCAGAAACAAAAGCTCCAGTAGGCTGAGTTTCACTGTTACCACTGTAGCATCTTCTCCAAAACATATCAATTTGTTTGCGCTTATTGTAATGTTTATTCGCCACTTGATGTGTCTGTCAAATGCTTTACTTGGACAAGAAGATGATATAGTTTCATAACACATCCCGCACTCAAAAAGTCTATGAGCATATGCCACATCTCTCAAGGAGAGCCGCAGGCCCTTCATAACTTTATGATCTTTAAGGCACGAGGGACAAAAGGTAATTAAAGGAAAAACAGTGCAACTTTCAAAGACAGTGATGCCAGAGCAGGAACTGTAGCTAGTAAGTTAGTAGTGGAAAAATACTCCCAGAAATCCCAGAGACTCACTAATTCCCCACAGGATTTACTGTTAGCCTGACCATGGAATGATGAAGCCCCAGCGGACTGAAGGCCATGGAAACATGGATACTTTATACGCTGCTTTTAATACAGTAATGCAATAAACGTTTAATGAAGCAACTCAACGTTCTGTCGTTACTAGTTCTAAAGTGACGTTTTCGAGTTAGTAACGGAGGCTTGGGCTCAGCAGTTAAACTGTCAAACTGAGATTTGAATCTGTGGTGTAAGTAGTTCTGCACAAAAGATGTTTTTTAAAGACACTCCGTTGTTGTTTCTTATTCATTTACACACTCGTTCCCAATAGAGCAGAAAAGACAGAGACAAGTACAATGAGAAGTGCCGTGTAGTTCTTGTCCTTTCTCAAAGGTTTGGTTCAAGAATAATTTTGGCGATCCAGCTGGAGTCCTTTCAGTTCCACTTCAGGGCAGAAAACAAGGTAATCTGTGACTTCTCTATAAGCCGGATGATACACATTTGTCTTGAAGTATCTGGGTCTTGGGGTCTGGAGAATTTGTACCAGCCATGACTTATCACCTAATTGGGTGAAAATCTGCCAAGAACGAGTCTAGATCATATTTTACCACCCAAAATATATATTGTACTATCTTTAATTTGTGCTGATGCCGAGGATCCAGGTGGCCGTGACAGAGCCATATAGTGATGATCACCAAGATGTAGGTGGGGATCCAGTGTCCAGAGGGCTAGCTGAAGTGACCGAGGAAGGAGGTGGAGCCTCTCAAATTATGTCAATTGTATTACGAAATTCAAGCAATAAATAAATACTGTGTTGGCTTCTCTTCATCTGTAATATCAGTTACTGCACAAAATGAACATGAATAAACCTCAGAAGGTATGTTGAAAGAAACAGAACAATGTAACAAAATGAATTGTCTTATGTAACACAAGATGAAATTAACTCTAGAAAGGAGCATTTTGCTAAATATATGCACAATATTACATATTAATTGTCTTATATTTTTACTTAATGTGTTCTTCAATATGCAGTAGGCTATGTTTGAATAAATCCATAATGAAAGAGATGTTATAATTAACAGAGATGTTAAAAATATGCTTTGATTGCATTGCATTTCATTGAATGAATATATGAAAAAAATAATACAATGCTCTTCTATAATTGATCTAGGTATAAAAAAACAGAGATGTTAAAAATATGCTTTGAATGCACTCCATTGCATACTTAAGTAAATAAATTAATAAATACATACAGTACATATATATATAAAACGTACATATACATAAATAAATAATATAATGCTATGCCGCACAATTGTTACTCACTACACTACATGTTTATTTTGATGACTGATGACTTATGATCTAGGTATAAATAACACAGATGTTTAAAATATGCTTTAAATGCATTGCATACATAAGTAAATTAATAAATAAATAAAATATCATGATCTGTTTCAATACATCCATTTCCACTTCTACTCAACTTTATACATCTGTTTATGAGAATATTAAAAATAATTGGAACTGAGTTTAAGCATGTCTGCAACTCCATTGTTAAAGAGACTTGTAGGTTCTTCTATCTGTTTGTCTTGGCACGAAAACACATTACAATACCCTGAATTCTTCTCTGTCCAAAAACAATGCAATATGTTCAGCAAACAAAACAACAACACTGTTTATTCAGGCTCCAGCAAGCACTCGGCCAGCATTAAAATAAATCTAAAAAATCTAATTTGGTGCATACTGTAGATCACATGTGTGGGTCAGAGATATGAGCTATTCTTGTTGACAAAGCGTCAGGCATGGTATTGAGGAAACAGGCCTGTCATTGATTATTCCTCAGCAGACTTTCAGGCAGCGGTCGCAGCTCTGGCCTGAGGCTTGCTTTGCGGATCAAGACGGGCCATGGTGGGCTAAGGAAACTGAGAGAAACTAGCAATGCTTCCTATTAGACCTCTGAAGCATGAGAAGGGCTCATAAATAGATTTGTGCCTGCCCAGACAGGTCAACCCCCCATATTACTCTCAAAGGGGGAACAAAGTTGGCCTTTACTCTATAGCACCACACAACTCTGTATTGCTACATTTGTGCTTTCAGAAGAAAATAGCCAAGGTTGACGTCTGCAACACAGCTGGAATGGAAACATCAAACAAAAATATGGAGAAGGAAGCTGAAGAAGTAGAAATGCTTTTACACCATAAACTTTGAAGACTTCTCTACAAGAGGCCTTAAGTCTTTCAAACAGATTCAGCATGTGTGTGTTGCCATGGTGAACGTGATTTCACCAAGTACAACATGTTCCTGGATCAACATCCTTTTTGATCCTGGAACAACATTCCAATCAACCAATCAGAATTGAGGGATAAGTTTTCAAGAAATGTCAGTTTTAGGCTTACAGTCAGGGTTAGATGCTTCTACACCCTTGTTATTCACCTATCATTTCCCTCTGATTTTAGGAATACATTATGGGTAGGGTTAGGGTTAGGTTTAAGGGTAGGGATTGGGTTAGGTCTATATTTTTGGACAGTAATGTTGATCCAGGATCAACAAAAGATGCTGATCCAGGAGCATGTCTTACTTGGCAAAATCACAGCGACTGTGTTGCCATACCCTAGCATTCAGAGTTCAGAGAAAACATCATGATGATGCTCGTATTTTTAGGAGAACAGACCTGAACATTGCTAGGTCGAGGTTCCTAATAGTGACAATTCATGGCAGCAGGGTGTGTCACGATGAACGCTGCTGTTATGATAACGGTGACGTCTCTGATTGGATCCCACTTCAGGATTGTGGTTAGTGTAATTTTTACCTGTGTTTTTGGGCATTAAAATAAGTATTTATTATTATTATTATTTTAACAACGTAGAAATCATAATGGCAGATTATACAAAATCATATAAATGTATGCATTTATGTGTTATTGCAAAAATAATTCTTAATAATTTTCTCTGTGTGTGGAGTGTGTGCAGTCATAGTTTATTGCATCAATTATTGCACATCTTTTTGATTAGCTCTGATCTCGCTGCTACACGTATGCAATACAAAAACTGCACAGACAAGACATATGTTTTTTTTTTATATTTGGTACTGTTCACTGTGAATTTTATTTAATAGTGCATCATGCACTTTGTTTAGGTAATGTGGGTTTATCATTCAGGAATGTTGTCGTTGTATGTATGGCCAAGGGGAATTATGCCATACCCTATAGGTTTTCATGAAACGCCGCCACTGGTGTGTTGTATTCGAGTCCTTTACTAGTTTAGTTTATTCTCATTGAATGATTCATGTTCAAAGCCGTTGCAAAATGCAGGCGAATGCACACATAGCAGAATACATTTTGTTCATAGAAGCTTTCTTACGTGGATTGTTGTATTCAATTCAATACAATTTGTACAGTTTCAGTATTTCTGTTTTTTATCTACTTTGAAATGAATCAAATATGATCACTAGAATTGCCTTAAAACAAATGCACCATTTTATTTTTTAACTGAAATTATGACTTTTTATTAGACGACAATATCATCTCTATCACACAACGAATGAATCGTTTGTGTGTATTTTTTAGAATATTTTTTTATTTTATTTTAAAAGGGTCCTATGTGTGATATGCAAAATATTCATAAATAAAAGTTTTCTGTCTTATCGTCGTGATAATTTAATTGTTTAAATCTGTTTGAAACCATTCTGTATTAATTTTCATAAATTGTAGATTATTTATTATGAGTTATTTTATTAATATAAACAATATATAATATGCATAATACTCACACACACACACACACACACACACACACACACACATATATATATATATATATATATATAAAATGTTAAACATAAGCAGCAATTAGCAATTCATTAGTTACAGTATTTCATTTACATTTTTTTATATTTAGTATTTAATAATTGTTATGAATTTACATTTTTAAATTTAAATTGTAATATTTAATCGTATTAATAAGATGTAATATTATTAATTATTTCCATTGTTAGTTAATGTTAACCAATGCAGTTAACCACAATTCTGATCCCTTATATTATTTATGTTTGCTTTATTGTCCCAGTACTCAAGAAGCAGTGTGTTGTATCTCCATATTTCCAGAGTCTGTTGTCATATAATCTCTATAAACAAACAGCAGCTGGAAACAATAAGTGTAAAGGCACATTTTAAGTCCAAACGCCCAGAGTTTTTGTTAAGCTTGACTCATAACATTCACATAATAGTTGACATCCAATAAATGTGTTCGTCTTACTTGATTGTTTTCCTCTGATGGGATGGAATTAAATTCCCTCACTGATTAACATGTTCACCGTTTCCTCCTAATTAGTCTGCTAATTGCCCCCTTTCTCAAAAATTAATCTGTGCATTCGATTGGTATTGCACACAAATGAGTCATTGTAGGTCCGATTGAATGGGTCCCATCTATTAGAATAATAGAATGTAAAACTATGTAATAATTTCAAAAATATAGGCATATCATTTAATGCTATCACCAACATTTGGTTGAGTGTAGAAATAGAAATGTGTATTTTTTTTTCTGTACACATGATCTATCTTTCCTCACATTCCAGATCTTCATGTTGCATAAAACATAAAGCCTCAGTCTCTCCACATCATTCATCAGTGCAAGCTAGCATTTTAAAAGGTCAAAGCCATTTCTATGCTGATTTTTACAACTAAAATATAAAATAAACATTTCTTACAATATACATGCATTTCATATATGTGTTTATTCCCCTTCTGTTCAATAAACTTGTGATTTTACATCTAGGTTTCTTCTCAGACTTGATACATATATTTATTTATATGACCTTAGCCAATACTTGTTTCTTTTTGGCTACAGAAGTTCCAACCACTAGAGGAATGAATTATAAACCCCAGAGTAAAATCAACTTTTTGCAAACCCTCCTAAAAGACACTTCTTTCTGTTTTAATACACCTGTCAAAATCTCTTTAGCTTTCCAGGTTGCATGAGACATCACTATAACATTTTCAACATATTTGTATCTATCTATCTATCTATCTATCTATCTCTCTCTCTCTCTCTATATATATATATATATATATATATATCCATCCATCCATCCATCCATCCGTCCATCTATCTATGCATCGATATGTCCATCCATCAGTCATTTTATCTATCCATCTATTCATTTGTCCATACATCCATCTATCCATTCATCCATCCACCCATCCTTTCATCCTTCTGTCTGTCTGCTTTTTAATGTCTCTGATTACTTAATTTTACGGAATTAATTATTATTAATTCATTCAGGGTTTGAAAGGACTCGAATCTGAAAATTCGAAGTCAACCTGATTAGAACTGATTTCAAATTTTAATGGTTTACACCTTATCAACGGTCGTCCAGCGAGACGTTAATGTTCATGTATCTTAACCATCTGATTATGGGTATTTTCCTTGGCCACAGGTCAATACAATTATGATAATTTGTAAGCTCCTAGCGAGGTAACGTGATCTTGGCAAGGTTTGACTAAAATTATACGACACCAGACAATGATTCTTTATAAATGAAACACAAATTTTATTGGCTATTCTAGATTACATTAAAACTAAGCTAAAACACACACATACACACACACACACAAATTTACACATACAGTTCTGAAAATGAAAATGCTGTTAACGGAGTTCTGAGAAGTTCCCAAAGTTCTAACTCGTTTTCACGAGTGGTTTTAAATTCAGCCTGAGAGAATTCATAAAGCAGAGATTTGTCTTACGTTTACTGCTTAAATCAATCATCAGCGTCAGTTCAGCAGATAGAAGATTTTGTTCGTTACTTGCGTTTTGCTGAAAGCTGAAACG
>NW_015544179.1:69973-71735 GCF_001515605.1 Sinocyclocheilus anshuiensis
TTTGGAAATGGGTATTTCTAAATACCAGGACTGTGGTTGTTATTAAAATTCCTTCGGGTGAAGGGAAAATAAAAACAATGACAGTATTGTTTTCTTAGCTGTTAAGATTGACACCGTCCACCAATTAGATCGTTCCTAGATGCTTGTTCAAATTTTGGCGGATGCCTGTCAGTCCTCTTAGCTGGGTAGGGTTTCTCAAGAGAGTGGAAAGTAAATGGAAGACAATTTTGAACCAACTTTCTCAAGTTTCACAAATACCTGTTTAATTGCTAAAAATCTCTGCTACAGGGTTGACAGAGGGGTTGCGCAGTTGGGTCAATACCCCTAAGTGGTTGGTTTTGCTCTGTTAGTAACCGGAGACTAACTGACCTAAGTATTGAGGAAAACCCTAATTTTCTTTTCGGATTTTACTAACTGGATGGGCCAGTGCTCTTATAAACTAACAGGTAAAAGCAGAACTTAATTGCAAAGGAAATTAAAATGTCAAATTAGACGTGATAGTTAAAGATTAAACTTTTAATGTTGTTGTCCTTAAATTATAATAGCACTTATAATTCAATTCATCTAACTGAATGGGCCAGTGCTCTTATAAACTAACAAGTAAAAGCAGAACTTAATTGCAAAGGAAATTAAAATTTCAAATTAGAGGTGATAGTTAAAGATTAAACTTTTAATGTTGTTGTCCTTAAATTATAATAGCACCTATAATTAAATTAATCAGTAAATATTGTTGCCATGTGGAAGCAGGAACTGAAATTAATTTGTGAAATGAAATTAAAGTTTCAAATCTATAATTAATTATGAAATAGGGAAACCCAACCCTATTTAACTATTTACTGAAATTAAAATTTTTGAGCAATATTGATAGTTAATGAGTAAAATTTTAATGCTGGTGACATTAAATTATAATAGCAATTATAATTCAACTTCATCAATAAGTATTGTTACTATGTGGAAGCAGGAACTGGAATTAATTTATGAAATGAAATTAAAATTTCAAATCTGTAGTTAATTACAAAGTTAAATTAACGATTTCAAATCCTTAAGTATAGCAAATTAATAATATTTACTTATGTCCCTAAAATTACCAGAGCCGTTATAGCTGAATTAATCACAACGTAGCATTAAAGTAATGGGGCTGAGGACCAGGATTAAATTTTAAAACAAAGACAACAACAGCTTTTAAGCAAGGGAGAACCTTAAATAAACGTGATTAAAACCCAACTATGATTGCGGACACAAGGTTATTACGTGCGTTTGGGAGTGTTCCTTTTCAATGAGAGGAGAAGAGGAGAGAGGTAGGATGAAATCAGTATGAAATAGCGTAAGATAACGTTCAGATGTAACTGATCACATCACTTCAACACTTCAAACACTGCACAACACTCTGCATTTGAGACCACACAATGCTACGTGCTAACCGCTAGCCTTCAATGCTAATAGCTCTACATATGCTTCCATGCAAACTCATTAGCTTCAGTTAGCTTAGCTCACTGGCGGACTGAAAGTTACCCCGGAAAAGGTTTGTTAGAACTTCCGGACTACGGCTGTTACTATGGCTACGTATCCTGCAATAACACACAGTTGCTGGTTATACACAGTTTACGCCTTTCATGTGGAAATGGCGGCGCATTCCACACTGAACAACCAAAGAGCACTCTTTAGATTCTTATCTTACAGCGCTGTGTAACACTCACTCGTTAGAGTGAGGTAAATTAATGTACAGCTTTACTGCAATTAATTCACTGTCATTGATATCTTC
>NW_015544179.1:71765-72608 GCF_001515605.1 Sinocyclocheilus anshuiensis
GCATAGACGAATTTGGAAGTGGAACACGCACCAACAAATCGACCATGAAGGCCCTTCTACAGAAAGTAAAGGAGGAATACGCTCGTTTCTTTCTTGTGCGCTCTAAAGCGACTTATTTTGCCTCGGTGGACAGAATTAAATGTTTTTACTGTAGTTAAATTCTAAACAACAAACCCTCGAGTTTCACTTTCATTCAACACGCTGGGATACACAACAAAAGTATCCAGTTGCACAACAAATCTGTTTCTCTGTGTCTAATCTATTTTTCCGGATAAAAATAGGAAAGATTCACAATAATATCTTGGTGTCATGAATTTTATTAAGCCAAATTCCCTCGGTGGACAGAATTAAATGTTTTTACTGTAGTTAAATTCTAAACAACAAACCCTCGAGTTTCACTTTCATTCAACACGCTGGGATACACAACAAAAGTATCCAGTTGCACAACAAATCTGTTTCTCTGTGTCTAATCTATTTTTCCGGATAAAAATAGGAAAGATTCACAATACTATCTTGGTGTCATTAATTTCTCAGTCAAATCTTTGCCTGATAAGTAAGCTACGAGCTAGGTAACGTAATCTTGGCAATGTTTTTGACTTTAAAATTTCACGATGCCAGACAATGATTCTTTATAAATGAAAACGATTTTATTGGCTATTCTAGATTACATTAAAACTAAGCTAAAACACGCACATACACACACACATTTACACATACAGTTCTGAGAATGAAAATGCTGTTAACGGAGTTCTGAGAAGTTCCCAAAGTTCTAACTCGTTTTCACGAGTGGTTTTAAATTCAGCCTGAGAGAATTCATAAAGCAGAGATTTGTCTTACGTTTAC
>NW_015544179.1:73381-75593 GCF_001515605.1 Sinocyclocheilus anshuiensis
GAGACCTAAAAATGGCTGTCCACCAATGTTTACCATCCAACCTGACAGAACTGGAGAGGATCTGCAAGGAGGAATGGCAGAGGATCCCCAAATCCAGGTGTGAAAAACTTGTTGCATCTTTCCCAAAAAGACTCATGGCTGTATTAGATCAAAAGGGTGCTTCTACTAAATACTGAGCAAAGGGTCTGAATACTAAGGACCATGTGATATTTCAGTTTTTCTTTTTTAATAAATCTGCAAAAATGTCAACGATTCTGTGTTTTTCTGTCAATATGGGGTGCTGTGTGTACATTAATGAGGAAAAAAAATTAACTTAAATGATTTTAGCAAATGGCTGCAATATAACAATGAGTGAAAAATTGAAGGGGGTCTGAATACTTTCCGTACCCACTGTATACGGCATAACACATACAATGGATACATTTTCACTACTTATGGATTTTAAACGATTGTTTTTTTTAAACTTGGTCCATGCAAGGTCCTGTTTCTTTTGTTGTAAGAGGAGTTTGTAAGGGTCTCAAAAAGGGCCGGAAACAGATGGTCAAACGTCATGTGATAGTCACGCATAGATCCCGTGTCTGCAGGCCTGAGGGCATCAGTTAATTTACTCATCCTTTTCCTGCTGGATATACTAGTTCTATTCATTGGCGATCACAAGACATCACGAGGTATCTATAGGTTATAGTCCTGATACAAAAGATCTCTGTGTTATCTCCTGATTGGATTAGTTCGAAGCCTCATGATGAGTTGACTCAGTGGCATATCAGAGTCCGTTCATGATAGAAATCCCTACAGCTTGTTCAGGAAAGTGATGCACATCGACTGATGACATTATGCATAATTATGGCTTTCACAGAGAATAAATTACATGAATAAGAGTTCATATTTCATTGTAGTTTTTTTATTTAATCACAACACTATATTTAATAGTTTTCAATAAATAAATAAAACAAAACATTTTTGATAAGGTAAGATAATTCTCAAAGCATTAAAAAAATGACTGATGCTCTAATTCACCACTTTGTAAACTTTAATTATACTCGTTTTATGGTTCTATTAAAATATGCTTTTATCTACTGAGTTCTGTATGAGATAATAGCAAAATTAAAGGAGGGCTTTTAACAGAAAATAGAAATAATTCACTCAAACATTACATTTCTGACATAATTTAGTTGCCCTCACACTTTATGTGAGGATTGCATGTTAATGCTACAAGAATAAATATGCAGATTAGATTTGTGAATGTGCAAATGAAATTTGCATTATAATGGAACATTCCTTAAGATTTCTCCTTGGATAGAAAGAAAATCATGGGGGTCTGAAACAACACAAGGATTTAAAAAAAAAAGTAAGAATTTTCGATTTTGAGTGAATGATTCTTTTAAAATTGGAGAGGTTTTATTTTTCAATGAAGTAAGTGCAGACCTGCGGGCATGTAGAATATTCATTTGATAGACAATTCACCAAAAATAAAGTGCCTGCATTGATCTACCAACGAAATGAACACCCCAAATCACTGTAATGTTATAAATTATATTCCACCTTTTTATTATATTTCCACCCACCTTTGAGAAGTCATCTAATAAGTTAAATGTAGACTGCGATTGTGACCTTTTCCCACTTATAAATCCAATTTGCTTCTGTAGCTTCTCACGATCTCAAAGTCTTCGAGATAAGCCTCATTCCTATAGTGAGGAACAAACAAAGCCACTAACCCTACTAAAAAGGCCATCTCTTTAGGTTTTTCCATTCTCCAAACTATTAATATGTGATCTGTGGGTGGTGCAGCGTTATTCATCTCAAGAGGAAACTGCTCTAAGTATGCAATCTTTAGGAGCTTTGTGAAAGATTACATATCGCTGCTTTCATAAAGGCGCCATTACTGTCTGGAGAATAATGGGACCCGCTAATTTGGCGCTTTGACCTTAAGCTGTTCATCATAGAGTGCAGAGATGAGATGACTGTGTCAAGAGAGAGAGCACATTATTATTTGGCCAGAGGGACTGGGAGGCTAATGCTAACATAACACACGGGAGAACAGATAGCAGTATTCTCTGAAGACTAGGGCTCCACACCAGTGCTTAGTGGCTAAAGGACCACTGTCATTTCCCAGAAACGATACCGGAAAGCGACATACAAAGACGATGGCCTGGATAGCACAGAGAATAACATATGATCTGTACCTACTGGCTAAAGAAATTAACAGCACAGC
>NW_015544179.1:75687-90862 GCF_001515605.1 Sinocyclocheilus anshuiensis
AAATTATTACAAACTATGATAATCCTGCTTGCAGCTACTAAAAAAAATGCTACAGTTATTTGTTTTCAATTAGACTTGTCAATTTCCAGTGGCCCTTTAAAAATGTTTCTGACGCAAGTTTGGCTGGTTCAGTTTGCTGACCATCTGAATTGTCCATCTAATTCACCAGTATGAGGCATGTTTTGAGCTTTTTCATGCTGGTTTTGGCTCGTCACCCAGAATTATCAAGCTGGTCAAGCTGGTCCTCGAACAAAATCTACAACAACAACATAGAGCCTATCTAAAATGAATTAAAAGCATCATCTCAAAATTCACACTACTCCAAACTGGATCAAAGAAAAAAAAAAGATGTAGAAACAATTTTCACTCAGAAATTGGAAGTAAATTTCACAAATAATTACAAAGAAATGGCAAGTTAATGACTTCATGTTAATGATATTAATTACACAATTCTAATAAGAATAAAAATGACTAACATACAAAAATATTACTAAATAGTTAATATTTTCATTATCTAAAACTATTTTCTATTTTTCACACACACACACACACACACACACACATATATATATATATATATAAAATAATTAAATATCTCAGCATCTTTAAAACAAAATAATTTTTTTTCAGCAAAACTGTATAAAATATTAAGACTTGTGTTAAGTCTTTTTTTATGCCGCTATTTCTCTGTAGAATCTAAAATCTACACTGAAAAAATGGTGTCAGACAGTTTTTAGAAATTGCTAGTAAATTTCACAAATAATTACAAAGAAATGGCAAGTAAAACATTGAATTAAATGTGAACTTTTGAAGCAGAAATACTGAAAATGTATTTCCTTTTTTATAATAAAATTAAAATAAAACAAAATAAAATTATAATAAAATGTATAATGCAATAATCTTTGTTTAATTTGCTTTTTTTACGGAAGAGGATTAGGATTAGATGATTATTCTTGACTTTATTCTCATAATTTAATTTAAATTTAATTAGTTTGAGTTTATTCTCAACATTTATTTATTTTTTTTTTTTGCTTTCTCGAATCACAACAACTTTTTACTCATAATTTAATGAGTTTATTCTCAACATTTTATTTTGACATTTTTCTTGAAATTTAACAAGTTTAATCTCGCATTATAATGACTATAGATTTGTTTTTTTGTTTTTGTTTTTATTACTGCTTGGTCCTAATCCTCTTCCGTAAAAACAAGTGAAAAAAATATGCCACTGCAAATACATATTACAGACAAATTCTCAGATTCTTAATGTCTCATGCAGTAGAAGATATTTTTTCTTTCAAAAATTTGTAGTTATTTTAAATGGGAAATAAGAGACAAATACTCTTTATGAATGCACGCCATACTTTTATTTTACCGTGGATATAAATCTCAAATGCTCCTAATGGACCCCGAATCCTGGACCTTCAGAGACTGTGACAACACATGTAGTCCTGGACATCATGAAGTGTCCTCTAGTGGGAGCCGTGATAAATCCCACCCATTCAAAGAGTCATTTAAACTGGCCTTGTTGTACATTCTCTTGACCTACCTGTCCGGCTCCAATCCCAACAAAGGTCGACTGATCTAATCTAAGTGACCTGCAGCAGATGGGAATTGATAGGCGTTCCTAGTGAGTAATGCATTTTGGTCTTCATGGACCTCTCTTCCAATGAGCTCTACATGATCTAGTAGCGAGGATTGTAATCTTACAGATCAAATTTGCCCAGATTTCCGCTGTTATAGAAAAGTAATAGAGCTTTGCTTAACGGCTTCAGAGGACAGCTCTTCCATCACGGCGAAAGCTCGGCTTAATGATTTAACTGTGCTGCAGTAAATTTATCAGATTTTCTCGCTGAGTGTCAAACCCTTGCACTTCGCTCAGTGCGGTATGTCAGGTTTCTTCAGCGCTCACGGATATTTTACAATTAAAGTGCAATTGAAAGCTTTTGCAGGCCTATGTGTTCTTTTCTTCCAGTACAGAACTGTTGCACAGCTCTTAATCGGATTGAAACTGAATTATTTTTTAGTAGCCACAAAACACTTTTTTTTTTTTCTGTGACTGTCACACAATATTCTGACAGAATGCTGCTGTAAAATCATCTGTCTGTCTGTCTGTCTCTCTATCTATCTATCTATCTATCTATCTATCTATCTACCTATCTGTCTGTCTGTCTCTCTGTCTGCCTGTCTGTCTGGCTGTCTATCTATCTAGTGTGTCACTTGCCATTTATTTGTAATTGTTTGGGGAATTGACTAGTAATTTATTGTAAATCCTACTCTTGGTGTATGTGTGTTTGGAATCAAAAGTCAGCGATTTCAATATATCAATAATATAAGTCAATGTTATAAATTGATACTTGAACTGAGAATTCTATGAAAGAAAGCACCTCGTCTGACACAGCGCACATACAGTACACTGCAGCTGTTCTGAGCAATCACGCAGTACTTACTACCCCAGCCTCATCCATCTAATCATTATAGTCGCGCCATTATCCTACCTTCCTTTTCATTTAAGGCCTCCTTCGTTCTTCTGTCTATCCCTATCTTTTTTCCCTCTCTCATTCTCCATCCTGTTTAATTTAAGTGCCAGAGTGCACAGCAGGCTGCCCTGCTCATTTGGTTCCCCCTGTTCAGCTCAGAATATGAATAAGTTTCCACTCTGTCTGACTCTCTCACGCTGAGTCAAACACTCCCACACCTGCCTCATCAGCATTTTCACCATTTCATTTTCAACCTACTGGAGCTTAAAGGGATAGTTCAAGTGAAAATGAAAGTTCTGTCATGGTTTACTAACCCTCATGTTGCTGCAAACCTGCTGGGTAGTAACTGATTAATCTGGATCATATATATTATGCACACAGTACATTTTTCATAATTTGGTTCATTCTACCTAATCCTCCTTAAAATCTTAAGCAGTAGGATTTTTCAGTAAGGAAAATTTAAAGAAAGATTTGTTGTTGTAATAATTTAGCAACATTCACATGCTCAAACTTAAAATATGTTGAGATAATTATCCAACTGAACCAAACTAAACTAGCTGATTATAAGTAAACTTATTTACTTTACTAGAATTACTTATTAGAATTATTTGACTTATTAGAATTTCATATTGTTGTATATATGTATAGAGAGAGAGAGAGAGAGAGAGAGAGAGAAAGAGAGAGTAATATTATTTATTAATTTACTTACATACTTATTTGCTTTTCATGAGTTGCTTTTCATCAACTCATGAACCTCCTGCAGTTCCTTGACAAACATGTTTGGGCAACCCTGATTTAAATGTGTAAGTGACTAATGCACTTCATGTTCTTTATATTGTAGTATCAACATAATTAAACTTATCAAAACTATGTGATAAACTAGTTGGTTCAAAAATAATCTAAAAGTAATCAAAAAGAAGTCAGAACACTTCAAAGACAGCTTACAGTTTGAATTGTTTTACTAGCGTTGTGTGAATGCACCTCTCATTTGTATCTTGTCTGTGCCTCTTAGTTGCAGAATTGTTTAAATGTATTTATTTATCAGTGATCAAGTGTTTGATATACTTTAATATTTTAATTTTACAAATTATTTTTTAATGATTACTTTTTTCATACCAATATGGTACAAAATAATCTTATTCAAATCTTTATGATAAATTAGTTGATTAGGTCAACAAAAAAAAACAACCTGACCTAAAATGTGTAATCTAATTATGTTACTACCTACAATTGTCATCAATACAATTTTTGAATTTGATCACAAATAGCACCATGTAGCGTTTTCTTGCTTCAAAAAAGATGTCTATTTCCCCAAATAATAGTTATTTTATTTATTTATCTATTTTCTAAATGTGCAAAACTAAATGTTTCTAAAGGTCAAAAGCCACTACAAACAAAACTGGACTATACATATAAGGCAGGTTGGTGCTTCAGTTTCAGCATGTGCACTTTAGCTGAGCATTGTGCCCTTGAGCGAGGCACTTAAACTCCATCTGCACCTCAGCTATACTAGTTGTGACATTTTGTTTTGTCTGTGTGTCAAACAGAGTTATGGGCAAAGGAAATAAATTAAAGCTGTGCTCAGCTGGCAAACTATAGAGTTAATGTTATAAAAAAATCAAAGTCCTTAGGTTTACCAGCAATCATTATTAGCGGCATAACACAATCTCTCCATGCAATCAGGAGAGCATGTTTCTTTTATGAAGAGAATAATGTTCCATTCTCTTTTAATTTTATGGTTTATTTAAACTCAACGTTAAATCAAAAATAGTTAATGTTGTTCTAAAGAAAAAGTTTTTATAAATCTTATTTTTTATTAATCATAATTACTTGCTCCATCTATTAAACTTTTCATATGACGTCACTTGGGTTGCATATAAAGAATATAATGTTAACTAACAGTTATAGGTAGCAGCCTTTCAGTCTGTACTCTATAATAAGTTTGTACATGGAGAATTGTTCCGGGACCTTTAAATAAAGGTGATTATTTGCAAATATAACATCAGTAATAGCTGTGTCTCTTGAACATTAATGGACCAGGAGGTTGGGGTAAAGTTTTGACTGTATCAGAAGATTATAGCTGGCTCTGTGCCGCAGCTTCACTTACAATATTAGTTTATACAGGCAGAATCACTCATGCCCTTCCTCCTATGAGTTCTACACAGTTTGAACTGGTTACTGTTTGAATACTTTACTTTTGATTGATTGATTGATTGATTGATTGATTGAATAAAATGTCATTTGAGAACAGTTATTGATGGTGAAGAGACTATTTTTTTCCATTATTTTAATCAAAATAAATCTTCATTCATTCATCCATTCATTCATTCATTCATTCATTACATTCATTTATTTCATATTCATTCATTTCATATTCATTCATTTGTTTTTATATTATTTTAATATAATATAATATATCATTATTATTATTATTATTATTATTATTATTATATTGTGTGACTTTACACATTTAAATTTTTTTAAATATGCAAATGAATTGTAATTAACATCACTCTTATCAATTTTATTCCCCATGTCTGATGGTTAACGTTCAGGCCCTTTTGAGATTTTCTTAAGTATTTATATAAATGTTGTGCTTGTGCATGCTTCTTGTCCTTGATGGCCCATAAAACTCAACTTATTTACTAATTACTGCAATCATTATCATTTATGAATAAAAATATAAAATTATAACTTATGACCACTGAACCTAAGCAATGTTAATTGTCTAACTGGCAAATATGGCGTAAAGTGTTTATTGTTGGTTAATCTAGATGTTTTTTGAAAATTTGGCAGTTGAAGCTGCAAAATATCATTTAAAAACCTCAAAACATTTTAACTGGTGAAACAGGACTGCTTTGTACGTAGTGAATTCACCAGCAATGTGCTAAACATCACTGCACATAGCATGAATTCTTAGTAAGTCTGTATCGGCCTTTCGGTAAGTCCTTGGATGCTGCTTTCATCCTGAAAGGACAAGTATATACTACAGCTGGAACGCCACTCTCTTGTGTACACTGTACAATAGTTAGCAGAAGCTAGAGATTATTCAAGTTTATTTGTACAGCGCTTTTCACGATACAAATCATTGCGAAGCAACTTTACAGCAAATTAAGTTTCTACAATATTTAGTGGTAGCTTATCAGTGGTGACTGTCAGTCAATGTACATATGGCAGAAATGTACGGAAAAATCAATTAAAGACGTAATCAAACAGACGATGAACACTATTAACAGCAATTATTATATGATGCAATCAAACTTACAGAAAAATGTGGTAGTTCTGTATGTTGTTTCAGGGTTGGCATCATCTCTTCTCAGGTGTTCTGGATCCAGACTGAAGCTTGTGTAAATCCTAGTTACCCGTGGCAAAAACAGAGAAACAAATAGAGACATAATTAGCATATTTGCTGCTCCAACCAAGCTAAATTTATTTGTTTAACCCAAACTAAAGAATAATAATGTGCATTTGATCAGATATAACTGCAGTACAAGATTATGAGATGCATTATTTGAATGCTTGGCCAAAGAGATGTGTCTTTAATCTAGATTTAAACAGAGAGAGTGTGTCTGAACCCCGAACGTTATCAGGAAGGCTATTCCAGAGTTTGGGAGCCAAATGCGAAAAAGCTCTATTTAAAAAATAGAAACCATAATAAAGATTATGGTTTATAAAGTTTTAAATATGGATATTTTTCTTACACAAACACATCAGTTCAATTCAGAAGGCCTTTATTAACCCCCTGAAGGCGTGTGGAGCACTTTTTATGATGGATGAATGCACTTCATTTTGTTTAAAAATCTCGACCCCCATTCACTGCCATTATGAAGCTTGGAAGAGCCAGGACATTTTCTTTTTTCCTTGTAAGTGTTTTGTTTTGTGTTTTTCCTTCTTTTTTCCCCGTTGTATCTTTTGGGAGGATAGTCTGCTTCCAGCACTTTGCTGGAAATCATGACGACTCCAAACACGATGGTTTTTGAAAGTTTAACTCGGCGTCATGGAGTTAAAATAGATTCTAATGTTAGCGTGGAGGATGTATGTTTGGCGGTAGGAGATGTTGTGAGTCATGAAAACATTGTGTCAGCTTCGCGAATGACTAAGCGATTGAGCTATTTTTTTAGCACTATATAGAGAAGGCTAATGACATACTGCAAAATGGTGTTGTAATTAAGGGTTCACTGACGCCGGCGGAGTACTCCCGCCAAGAAAATAGTACTTTCAAATTTTCCTCCTTTTGTGAAAGATGATGTTAACGTGCAAGAATTGTCACGATACAGAAGAATAGTCTCTCCCATCAAAAAAATTCCATAATGCGATTGTGCTTTTTTTTAGCACTATGGAGAAGGCTAATGACAAAGTGCAAAATGGTGTCGTAATTAAGGGTTCACTGACGCCGGTGTTTCCTTTGAGTAATCCCGCCAAGAAAATAGTACTTTCAAATGTCCCTCCTTTTGTGAAAGATGATGTTATCGTGCAAGAATTGTCACGATATGGAAGAATAGTCTCTCCCATCAAAAAAATTCCGCTTGGATGTAAATCGCCTTTAGTGAAACATCTTGTGTCTTTTAGGAGACAGGTGTTTATGATTCTGAAGAATGGCGAAGATGAACTTTAAATTTAAAATAGATGGTTCTGATTATGCTATCTTTGCATCGTCTGATGTGACGATCAAATGTTTTGGTTGTTAAAAAACTGGGCATCTTATTCGTAGTTGCCCTGATAAAGGAAACAAGAACACAGAGCATGTTGATGCAGATAAAGCGGGGAGCGCTGTCGCTGAAACTAGTGCATCCGCGGCTGCCTCGCTGGAGGCGGGGAATAGTACAGCTGCGATTGTATCACTAGAAGAGCTGGTTGAGGGAGAACAGCGCGGAAACAGTGATGTCTGATTCTCCTTTTGTTGATGGAGGTGTTGTGGTGGAGCCTGTAGCGGCAGAGACCATAGCTGGGTTGAGTAAAACGATATATTCCGCATTTGTAGAACAAGACAGAGAAAATGGAAATGAAGACTTGAGATTGAATGATTGTGAATTGAACATGGAAGTTGAATCGATCTTCAAAATTCCAATTAAAAGAAAAAGAAATCGAAATGATAAAACCAATAAACAAGTCAAAAAAAGTGATGGTGAAGATGAAATCATAGCTTCGGATGATGATGACTCTGATTCTAGTGCTTCGATGTGTTCAGAGATTTCTGCTTGTTCTCAAAATGAGAATGTAAATGTTGTGTACAAAGCTGAGGACATTAGTCTTTTTCTTCAGGAAACAAAAGGGCTAAAGGGCGTACAGATTGAGGATTATTTTCCTAATCGTGCACAGTTTGTGAGGGACACCAGGTATTTGATGAGAGAAGGGGCTTTCTCTGATATTGAAGTGTACCACTTACGGAAGTTTGTGAATAAGTAAAAAAAAACAGATTCTTAGAGATGACATGGTTTAAATCCCTACGTTTGGTGTTTTTGGCCATATGCATACTATCTGTTTTTTCTCCTCTTAGTTTCTTGTGGAACTTAAATAATACGATGAGTCAGCTAAAAATTAGCTCTAAATTTAAATGGAGCTAGAGATGTTCGTGAAAGGATGATGTTGTATGAATTTATAAGCCAGAAGTCTATTGATGTCATGTTTATACAAGAGACGCATAGTGATATAAGAAATGAAGTGGACTGGAAAAGAGAGTGGGAAGGTCAACTTTTTCTTAGTCATAAATCCTCTATTAGTGGAGGTGTTGCAATATTATTTTCTAAAAATGTGTCTCCAGCATCTTATGAATTTGTTGAAATTGAAAAAGGTCGTTTTTTAAAAGTTATAGTTAAATTTGAAAAAAACGTTACAGTCTTTTTAAATGTTTATGCTCCGAATAGTGGAGCGGAAAGAGTTTTGTTTTTAAATTTAGTCAACACTACTCTGAAAAGCCTAAATACGGATGAAATTTTAGTCTTAGGTGGAGATTTTAATTGTACTGAGAATAATAAATTAGACCGAAATCATTTAGAACCACATGTTGCATCTCAAAGGGTTAATGAAAATATATTGACTACTAGTAGTTTTTTTGAAGGTCTACCAGTTCTTGATGAAGAGAGTAACGAAAATTTGAAATTACCTCTGACGGTACAAGAACTCTCTACAGCATTGTTAAGCATGGAGAATGGGAAATCCCACAATTGGCAGACTTTCTTTTTTGTTTAGTCTTTTAGAGTCGCTTTTTTACTCTTTTGGGGTATATTTTACAAAACAGGATTTTATTCTTGGTTGTATGTATAGTATGAAGAAAAAATTCAAATGTCAGTTGCTTAATTTTATTGTTGGTATTGCAAAATTAGCTATTTATGTAACTAGGAGAAATAAAATCGAACAGAAAGGAGATCAATAAGTTATACGAGTTTTAAAAAAAATTGTGAAATCACAACTTTTAATTGAGTTTAACTTTTATAAATTAATGTGTACATTGAATATTTTTGAAATTGAATGGTGCTGTGATGATGTGCTGTGCTCATTAGCTAATGAGAGGTTTGAAAATCTTGTAATAAAAGGGTTGTCAAAAAATTCTCTCTCTCTCTCTCGCTGTGTCTCTCTGTCTCTCTCGCTGTCTAATAACTTCATTATTTACTGCATTAGTCTGCTATCAATGGCTCAAGCCTCAGTTACTAGGTTTATAATGACATTTTTGGAAATTAGCAAGGAAATAGCAATGAAAGCTAAGAAATTAGTCCTACACACAAGAGCATTTTAAAAAGTGGGGTGCATTTTAGAGTAGACCCTTACCTTGAAATGTGTGCTGGTGTCTCTTGGAATCATCTGAGCTGATCAGAACTATAGGCGATGAAACGTAAGTACTAACGTTTACTTTGTACATGTTTAAATGGCCGGTCCTTCAGCATTTCATTTAACCCTTTCCTCTCTGGTGTATTGATTTCAAAAACAAGTTCAGAACATGAATCTTGAGTGTTTTAGCTTTCAAGTGATGCATAGTTTATGATAGCTGGTTGAATATTTTTATAAAACAAAGGTAATTAAAGCTACAGACACGCCCTTCCGGCCGCGGGTTAAGAGATTAATATTGAAAATTTTAATTCCAATATTACCTGTGAACCTTAATGTAATGAGCCATTTATTAATGATTTATAAACGTTAATAACTTGTGAAAGTGAACGCGGAAGCGCCGGAGCGGTTATTTATTTGTATCAATCCTAACAGCCGTGTCTTCTTCTTCTTCTTCTTTGAAAACGTGACTTTACATTGGATGCTCGCTAGCGCCATTCACAGGCTTTGGTGACACACAGGCAACTACCGACACACAGGCTTTGGTGATGTGATCCTTTTTTATTTCCAAAATGTAATAAATAAATAAAGAATCACAAATTTGCACACCAGAAAGGATCATAAATTGTATAACAACATATAATTTCCATGAATTTTCACAGATTTCTAATGTTGTTTCTACATATTATTATAAGATGTAATATATGATGTATTTAAATAATGTCACATTTAGTTTTGTGTTTGTTTGCTTAGTGATTCTTTTTTTATATTATTGCATTCTGTTGTATTTTGTTCCTTTCTCCTGTAATAAATAAATAAAGAATCACAAATTTGCACACCAGAAAGGATCATAAATTGTATAACAACATATAATTTCCATGAATTTTCACAGATTTCTAATGTTGTTTCTACATATTATTATAAGATGTAATATATGATGTATTTAAATAATGTCACATTTAGTTTTGTGTTTGTTTGCTTAGTGATTCTTTTTTTATATTATTGCATTCTGTTGTATTTTGTTCCTTTCTCCTTTTGTCTATTATACAGTATAGAGTAGTAGAGTTTTAGTATTTGGTTGTCTAAATTCGTTTTTATGTGAATGGTTTGTTGTCCTACATTTCCCTGAGTTCAGTAATCTTCTTAATAAACATAGTAGGTACTGCTGCATCTGAATCCTGCTTCCTCACTGTCCTTTAATACAATCAGTGACAAATGTTTTTTTGTTTTTTTTTTAGAAGTACATAGCTACTACTACTAATAAAAATTATTTTCATTGCATATAATGCATTTTTATTATATTATTTCAGGATCACATCACCAAATCCTGTGTGTCGGTAGTTTCCTGTGTGTCACCAAAGCCTCTGCATGGCGCTAGCGAGCATCCGATGTAAAGTAACGTTTTCAAAGAAGAAGAAGTCACACTGTTAGTATTGTTCCAACGTGCTCTGAAGCTTGCTCTCACATTGTGTTTATTAATTTTACTGCTCAGCTAACTGTGAGGTGACACTGCAGAGTATATTTTTCAAGTGTTTATATGTGTAATCGCGTTGTAAGTTGAATTAATTTGTTACCATACAAATAAATAACCGCTCCGGCGCTCCCGCGGACGGTTCGCTTGCGCGCAGGTGACGTTACTGAGTGTGGATGAACAAATACTGAAGTTACAGTGGGCTTTATCATGATATCAAAAATTAATTACTGATTGCTTATTAATATTATGTTTTGTAATGGTGCTTTCAGTCATTTAATTATTTTCTCAAAACTTAAATTAGATAAAATAAAAATATTTAGGTGCCTTTATTGATTTTGAATTTATCAAATATTTTTGTTGTGTAGATTTGATGCTTAGTTATAATGTGATTTTACTTTTATAAGCCACTTTTTGTGTGAAGTTATGCTCAGTAATGTTCCAGTGTGCTGTAAAAGAAAAGATTAATGTTTTTGTTTCAAGTTGAAAGTTGTTTGTTAACGTAGTGCAACAACAATAGAATTTATTTCACCAAAAAATACTAACTTTTTCTGTGTGTGCAATAATAAACAATCAATAAATAAATAATTATTGTGTCCATTTTACGTTAAAGTTCACTTTGACTGGTTACTAATGTTTAATTCTCATTAATAAATGGTTCACAGGTGTTCACTTTACATTAATGTTCGCTTTCACAGGTTACTAACGTTTGTAACTCATTAATAAATGGTTCACAAGTGTTCACTTTACAATAAGGTTCGCTTTCACAGGATACTAACGTTTGTAATTCATTAATAAATGGTTCACATGTGTTCACTTTACATTAAGGTTCGCGTTCACATGTTACTAACGTTTGTAACTCATTAAATGGTTCACAGGTGTTCACTTTACATTAAGGTTCGCTTTCACATGTTACTAACGTTTGTAACTCAATAAATGGTTCACAGGTTTTCACTTTACATTAAGGTTCGCTTTCACAGGTTACTAACGTTTATAATTCATTAATAAATGGTTCACAGGGGTTCACTTTACATTAAGGTTCGCTTTCGCATGTTATTAACGTTTGTAACGAATTAAATGGTTAACAGGTGTTCACTTTACATTAAGGTTCACTTTTGAAGGTTATTAACGTTTATAACTCATTAATAACTGATTCACAGATGTTCACTTTACATTAAGGTTCACTTTTACAGGTTACTAACGTTTGTAATTCATTAATAAATGGTTCACAGGTGTTCACTTTACATTAAGGTTCGCTTTCACAGGTTACTAACGTTTGTAATTCATTAATAAATGGTTCACAGGTGTTCACTTTACATTAAGGTTTGCTTTTGCATGTTACTAACGTTTGTAACTCATTAATACATGGTTCACAGGTGTTCATTTTACATTAAGGTTCACTTTTGAAGGTTATTAACGTTTATAACTCATTAATAACTGATTCACAGATGTTCACTTTACATTAAGGTTCACTTTTGAAGGTTATTAACGTTTATAACTCATTAATAACTGATTCACAGATGTTCACTTTACATTAAGGTTCACTTTTGAAGGTTATTAACGTTTATAACTCATTAATAACTGATTCACAGATGTTCACTTTACATTAAGGTTCACTTTCACATGTTACTAACGTTTGTAACTCATTAATAAATGGCTCACGGGTATTCATTTTACATTAAGGTTCACTTTTGCAGGTTATTAACTTTTATAGATCATTATTAAATGGTTCACAGATGTTCACTTTACATTAAGGTTCACTTGCACATGTTACTAACATTTGTAACTCATTAATAAATGGCTCACAGGTATTCATTTTACATTAAGGTTCACTTTTGCAGGTTATTAACGTTTATAGATCATTAATAAATGGTTCACAGGTGATCACTTTACATTAAGGTTCACTTTTACAGGTTACTAACGTTTGTAATTCATTAATAAATGGTTCACAGGTGATCACTTTACATTAAGGTTCACTTTTACAGGTTACTAACGTTTGTAATTCATTAATAAATGGTTCACAGGTGATCACTTTACATTAAGGTTCACTTTTACAGGTTACTAACGTTTGTAATTCATTAATAAATGGTTCACAGGTGATCACTTTACATTAAGGTTCACTTTTACAGGTTACTAACGTTTGTAATTCATTAATAAATGGTTCACAGGTGATCACTTTACATTAAGGTTCACTTTTACAGGTTACTAACGTTTGTAATTCATTAATAAATGGTTCACAGGTGATCACTTTACATTAAGGTTCACTTTTACAGGTTACTAACGTTTGTAATTCATTAATAAATGGTTCACAGGTGATCACTTTACATTAAGGTTCACTTTTACAGGTTACTAACGTTTGTAATTCATTAATAAATGGTTCACAGGTGATCACTTTACATTAAGGTTCACTTTTACAGGTTACTAACGTTTGTAATTCATTAATAAATGGTTCACAGGTGATCACTTTACATTAAGGTTCACTTTTACAGGTTACTAACGTTTGTAATTCATTAATAAATGGTTCACAGGTGATCACTTTACATTAAGGTTCACTTTTAGATGTTATTAACGTTTATAGATCATTAATAACTGGTTCACCGATGTTCAAGTTACATTAAGGTGCACTTTCACAGGTTATTAATGTTTATAAATCATTAATTAATGGTTTGTTACATTAAAGTTCACAGGTAATATTGGAATTAAAATTTTCAATATTAATATCTCATCAAGTCATGGTTGTGCTTTTATTATTTTCCCCCAAAAATAAAAATCAAGATGATAATTTCATCTTGATAAACAAAATATATTAGTTTCTAATCATTGCCGTGGATAGGCATCATGAACTTTTGCGGAGAATCATGGGTAAGGTACAGAGTAGATTCTGATAAGAAACATTGTAAGAAAAGTGACACGAGTCATGAGATATAAATGAGAAAACCATAAATACAACACCCTTTAGTCTTGCTAAAATAGTAAATTTTTGCTGCATCACGAATAAAATCAGGAATCTGGTTTTGAGTGAAATACGTATTAATAAATATATTTGTTAAACATTTATAACATGTGAGTTAAAAATGGCTCACTATTTTGCAGGTATTGCATAAAAATCACCCCTTTATTCATACATTTATAACTGCATATCAATGATTTATAATGCATTTGTAAGTGAGTTGTTAGTCATTTATTAACACCTTTATAAACCCTTTATAAAGGGAACCTTAATGTAAAGTGTTACCATATTTTATATATCCCTCTATGGCATATTTAAGTCCCACTTGAATGGTGGGTGGTCCTTCTTCTCCGTCCAAAATGTATCAAAAACTTCTTGGGACAAGCTTTTCACACTGACAGCTGTCATTGTAAGACAGCTAGCAACTCCGTTTGTTTGTCCGAGTTCGCAACAGTAACGAAGGGGGGCAGGGCTTACCAATAGGTCAATTGACAATGGAAGGCAATGAGCCTTAGGCTACACTGTAAGTTGATGAGCTGATTTATGCTCGTTTTAATATGCCCCTGGTCTTAGAACTTTTTAGATTGATGCTGAGGCTTGTTAGGTTGGGTAGAATCTGCAATCTCTGACCAGGACAGGACTTAGGGGGCCGAGGGTCCCTGGGCTTGAGGTTATGTTTGGGCCCTATACCTATACACTACAAATGCCCTCAACTAGAACATCACTGTGGAGTAACACAAAATACACAAAAATTTAAATATGCTTTGAGGTTCCTATATAGTACAATTAACATGCAACATGTATAGCCTAGTCAAAGTTTAGATGTACAGTGGGGAAAATATTTATTTGATCCCCTGCTGATTTTGTAAGTTTGCTCACTTACAAATAAATGAAGGGTCTGTAATTTTTATGGTAGGTTTATTTTAAAGGGGTCATCAGATGCCACATGCACTTTTACAAGCTGTTTGAACTGAAATGTGTGTTGGCAGTGTGTGTACACAACCACCCTGTAATGATAAAGATCCACCCAATGTTTTTTTTTATTTTTAATCTCGTTAAATAATTTC
Organism: Sinocyclocheilus anshuiensis; assembly: GCF_001515605.1. Lineage (NCBI taxonomy): Eukaryota > Metazoa > Chordata > Actinopteri > Cypriniformes > Cyprinidae > Sinocyclocheilus > Sinocyclocheilus anshuiensis. Next base: position 90,415 of record NW_015544179.1, read on the forward strand.
CCCTTTCCCAAATCGAGCCGATCTCAGATGCCTGTCTGTGTGATGTCACACAGACAGGCCCCTCCCACGATTGTTTGATTGACAGTAGCGTTTCAGCACAGACTGGACTGGTGTCTTACCTAAGACCCGCCCTGAGTGAGCTGTCATCAGTCCACCATTGTTTGGACACCGGATCAGATGTAGACAAGAATGTCTCCTAAGCGATTGAGGTGTTCTGTTGTTGGATGTAATAATGAACATAGCAGTCGTCATTTACTCCCGACATCTAAGCCGCTGAAGACGCAGTGGATTACATTTGTTTTTGAAGGGAATGCACCCCCCGATCTACCTAAATGCATCTATCTTCGTGCGAATCATTCGTGATCCAGCTTCACGTCTAGAAGAAGTGAGTGTAAGGTTTTTTTAATGAATCTTTACAAATCGCCTTTCCTAATAACGTGCTAGTTAG
>NW_015544179.1:98048-104841 GCF_001515605.1 Sinocyclocheilus anshuiensis
CGTCTCTCAGAGAGCGGCTCGGAAGAGAGGGGTGGGGTGAGCAGAGCTCATTTGCATTTAAAGCAGCATGCAAGAAAACAGCTTGCTCTGAAAAGAACTGTTTTTGACAGGGTAAAAACAGTGTCGTTTTACACTACCACTGAGAAATTTTAACCAAACTGTTACAGAATTTTTATTAAGACCCTAAAGAATCATATCAACTTCTGGAAAATGGGCATCTGATGACCCCTTTAACGTATAGAGACAGAATACCAACCAAAAAATCAATAAAACATTATATAAAGGTTAGAAATTGATTTGCATTTCAGTGAGTGAAATAAGTATTTGATCCCCGAGCAAAACATGACTTAGTACTTGGTGCAGAAACCCTTGTTGGCAAGCACAGAGGTAAGACGTTTTTGTAGTTGGTGACCAGGTTTGCACACATCTCAGGAGGGATTTTGATGCACTCCTCTTTACAGATCCTCTCTAAATCCTTAAGGTTTCTTGGCTGTCGTTTGGCAACTCGAAGTTTCAGCTCCCTCCACAGAGCCCCGTCCATTTGCCCCTCAATGCGGTGAAGTTGTCCTGTACCCTTAGCAGAAAGACAGCCCCAAAGCATAATGTTTTCACCTCCGTGCTTGACTATAGGGATGGTGTTCTTGGGGTCATAGTCAGCATTTCTCTCCCTCCAAATACGGCGAGTCGAGTTAATCACAAAGAATGGAAGATACAGATTGTGTGGACAGGTGTCTTATACACCTAAAGAACTGACATTAGGACTAACTTCTTAAAGTGACAAGACTAATCTGTGTTCCACATGGGCACATAACCAATCTGTGGGAGCTAGAATTATTGCTGGTTGGTAGGGGATCAAATACTTATTTCACTCACTGAAATGCAAATCAATTTCTAACCTTTATATAATGTGTTTTTTTTTCTGGATTTTTTGGTTGATATTCTATCTCTATCTATTAAAATAAACCTACCATAAAAATTACAGACCCTTCATTTCTTTGTAAGTGGGCAAACTTACAAAATCAGCAGGGGATCAAATAAATATTTCCCCACTGTAGCTAATATTAAATAGTCATTATACTACAATAAACAGGATGTGTTCTCTCAGTTGAAAGATCAAAACCCTGAAATTACAATGAGCAAAACAAAATGTATTAGTATTATAAAAATGTATTGTCATAGCCTATATTTGTCCTCTTATGTCAGATTCTTTAATTTAATCAATAAATCCAATCTGAATGAAAATCCATAGGCTTTTAACAATCAAATAAAATCACTATCAAGAAAATCCATAGATAGATTTAGCATAAATTATATTAAGTTTAAATATAACATTTTAAATGTAGAAATATTAAATGATTGTAAAAATGAAATAAGCTACTTTTTTAAAATATGAAACTACGACCGCCAGTAGGTGGCAGCAAGTAACTCTTTTAATGAGTAAGTTGAATACTTAAATCAACCAATTAATTTAAAATGCAAATTAATTTAACTTTGCAAATCACTGTACTTATAGCCTGATTGAATCATTTACTGGTCCATGTTACGCTGAGGAACAAAGCACTGTGTTGCTTGGAGATGCAGCGGTTCTGCTGTTTATTCTATTTACTTTTTAACGGAGTAAAGCGGAATTTTGTGTCTGAAAGTTACTCAGTAACTTGTTTATTGTACATTTGCGATCGTGCAGATATTCGGAACAAGCAGAACTCTTGTTTGTGAGATAGGCTAACTCTATCATAGGCACATGTTAGGCTATAAAAGCAGAAACTCATTAAATGGCTATTTTTATTATTTTTTTTTATCATTTTGATGACATTTCTGCCCCACTATGTGTGATGGCAGCAAGACGGGAGAGAGCACTCAAAACTCTTCAGATCGCATAAGTTAGTAGAACATTAATTAAATAATAACAATAATTCCTTACATTAATATAGTGCTTTTCTGGGAACTCAAAGCGCTTTACATAGAAAGGGGGAATCTCCTCAACCACCACCAGTGTGCAGTATCCACCTGGATAATGCGACGGCAGCCATATTGTGCCAGAACGCCCACCACACACCAACTTATTGGTGGAGAGGAAACAGAGTGATGAAGCCAATCAGCAGATATGGGGATGGTTAGGAGGCCATGATGGTCAGAGGCCAATGGGTGAATTTGGCCAGGATATCAGGGTTACACCCCTACTCTTTTTCAAAGGACATCCTGGGATTTTTCATGACCACAGAGAGTCAGGACCTCGGTTTAACATCTCATCCGAAAGAAGGTGCTTTTTGTCAGTATAGTGTCCCCGTCACTACACTGGGACGTTAGGACCTACACAGACCACAGGGTGAGCACCCCCTGCTGGCCTCACTAACACCTCTTCCAGCAGCAACCTAGTTTTCCCAGGAGGTCTCACATCCAGGTATTGACTAGGCTCAACCCTGCTTAGCTTCAGTGGGCAACATGTCTTGGGCTGCAGGGTGATATGGCTGCATTAATATAATATAGAACCATCCTCTGTAAAGAAATGAGGCATGGACATATGAGAATGTATCATTATATTTCTAAATGTGCGCTCTTGTGGTCTAAAGGTTTAATGGAGCTGTTTAAAGTAACCATGTTATGACAAATTAATCGGCGCAGATGCGATTCAATACGTGTGCCCTTCTTCTATGTGAAATAATCATAAATACCAGTTTATGCTGTTTGATACCCACTATTATATTGTTGGGACCCCCTATAAGGCAGGGCCCATGGGCTGGAGCCCAGTCAAGCCCAATGGTAAGTGCGGCTATCCCTGCCTCCCAATATTCATACTATCCATCCTAAATAGTATGTGAGATTAGAATAGGTGTGTCCCAAAGCATAGTATGTTGAAAAGAGTAGCCTATGCCAAAAGTCCCATTCGAAGCATGGTGTCTGAAGCACGTGTGAAACAATGCCAATCCTATTGGTCCACGTGGCCCGTGATGTCATAGGCAGATAAAGGGGAACATCCCACCAAAGTTAAGAACACAGCTATCCTCAGATAGCTATGTTATGTGAGCAATACTAGCCTGGATACACAAGACCACTGAAGAGGCAAACTAGAAAACCCCTAGATAGGAGCTCATAGAGATCGCTACTTAAAGCTTAAGTAAGGGTAGCTGCTGATCTAGAATACAGCTATCCTCAGATAGCTATAACAGAAGGGTCTAATGAAAGGCTCATAGACCAAGAACAAGCAATACACAGCTAGCCTCAGATAGCCATTTGCTTACAACATGGTCCACGTGGCCCGTGATGTCATAGGCAGATAAAGGGGAACATCCCACCAAAGTTAAGAACACAGCTATCCTCAGATAGCTATGTTATGTGAGCAATACTAGCCTGGATACACAAGACCACTGAGAGTAGCTGCTGAGCTAGAACACAACAATCCTCAGATAGCTATATCCTAAGGGTCTTATGAAGGCTCGTAGACCATTTTAGAATGAACAATACACAGCTAGCCCAGACCACAGAGAGTGGGCTATCTACTTACAACCCTAGCAAGGGAGATAGCACTGTCTAGGCAAGGGCTCAAGGACACCGCCACTTAAAGACCCTAAAAAGGGGAGCAGTCACTGAGCTAGCACATAGATATCCTCAGATAGCAATGCACCTAGGAAGGGGATACCAAAAGGGGGACCAACTGAGACTACCCAGACCACAGAGAGTGGGCTGTCTACTTACAACCCAAGGAGGGGAGACAGCACTGTCTAGGTAAGGGCTCAATTAGACCGCAACTTAAAACCCTAAGCAGAGGAGCAATCACTGAGCTAGCACATAACTATCCTCAGATAGCTAGGCTCTAGAGAAGGGGAACAGCTAACACATAGCTATCAAATGCAAAAGCGGAATATGCCCTTCAGTGTAGGTAAGGGCTCAAGGAGACCGCTACTTAAAACCCTAAGCAGGGGAGTAATCACTGAGCTATCCTCAGATAGCTAGGCTCTAGGAAAGGGGGACAGCTAGCACATAGCTATCCTCAGATAGCTATGTTTCCAGGAGAGGGCTCACCGCAACTTGCCAGTTAAAACACAGCTAGCCTCAGATAGCTGTATTAAGTAAGCCTTTCCTGCCATAACAATGGCTGGAATATAACCACTCTCAGATGACTAAATTAAGGAGGTCCTCAATCAGTGTCAGTCCCACAGTAGGCTAGCGAAGCACTGTGTTATCGACCAGGAGCTCACAAGAGGTCTCCGAGGTCTCCGAGCTGGAACACAGCTATCCTCGAATAGCAGATTCCTAGACAAGACTTCAACACTTACTTGAGAGAGCTTGTGCCAAGGGGGAACCCATCCTAGTTATAGAAGCCACTCTAGAACATAGCTGCCTTCAGATCGCTATATTCCAGCTTGAAGATGGGGAGCATTCTACTCAGCCCAAACTTACCAAGCGGCATTCAGAGGGACCGCCCACTTAAAAATACCCAGAAGCCTGGGGAGGCATCCCACTCCTAAACCCATCCGGCCCAACACAGGAAGGAACATTCCCCATAACCACTAACACAGCTAGCCTCAGATAGCTGTATTAAGTAAGCCTGTCCTGCCATAAAAATGGCTGGAATATAACCACCCTCAGATGACTAAGGAGGTACTAAGGAGGTCCCCAATCAGGGTCAGTCCCACAGTAGGCTAGCTAAGCACTGTGTTATCGACCAGGAGCTCACAAGAGGGAGATCCGGACCATCAGTAAATTATTGGCTAAAGTGCGAACACATAAACATCATTAGTCCAAGATCAAAGCCTGATGTAAGCAGTGGCCATAACACTAGAGGCCTGTACACAGCTATCCTCAAATAGCAGTTCCCTCCGATAAGGCTGAAGTTTGCCCAGACCACGGAGTGGACCAGCACAGTCTAGGCAAGGGGCTCAAGCAGACCACTACTTAAAACCCCCAAAAGGGGAGCAGTCTCCGAGATGGAACACAGCTATCCTCGAATAGCAGATTCCTAGACAAGAATTCAACGCTTACTTGAGAGAGCTTGTACCAAGGGGGAACCCAACCTAGTTATAGAAGCCAGGCTAGAACATAGCTGCCATCAGACTGTTATATTCCAGAGCAAAGCAAGCTTGAGCTGGAGCATAACCATCTACAGACAGCTACACTCTGAGCAGAGGCAGGTTCACTTAAAGCCCTGAGTTCACTTAAAGCCCTGAAGAGGGGGAGCATTCTATTCAGCCCAAACTTACTAAGCGGGATTCAGAGGGACCGCCCACTTAAAAATACCCAGAAGCCTGGGGAGGCAGCCCACTCCTAAACCCATCCGGCCCAACACAGGAAGGAACATTCCCCATAACCACTCTATGTGCTGAAACACCCTGTGAGAGAAAGCTCGCAAGCTTCTCTCCACAGAGTATTTAAATATATCCACACTTTAGTGAGACTCTACACATACAATAACATGCATATTAGAGAGGCACGGCCAAGCTGAATATAGCTCCACCCGCGATCTCGCAAGATCAGGGCTGAAACGACTCTGTGCTCACACTTCATCGTCATAACAACCCAAATGCTTTCTGCAGCATCTGACAACCAGTTAGGAGACGGTTTGTGGATCCCGCAGATCAAAGTAATAACCACGAGCTGAGATAAACTGTGCCGTGGCAACGGCAGGACCGGGCCGCGAGACGCAAACACTTTGCCCCACATTCCTCCGGAATAGGAACAAACATGAGCGGAGCCTAGACATCGTGACTCATCACAACGAGCATGTAACACTGAACGCGCATGCTCTTCGCAGGGACAAACGCAAAAGCGGAATATGACCTCGAGTGTTAGAATCCAAACACAGAGGCTCAAACTCCTTAAAGCGCTGCTCGACTCAATACATAGCGCTATCCGCGGGATCAAAAACTCCTAAAAAGAGTGTCTGAAACCCACAAACCCCTCAATCCAAGTCTTCACAGTGCCTCGGCAGCAGTGGGACCTGAACCGCGAGACGCAGGCGCTTGTCATTCATCTCTTGAGAAGAGGGGTAAACGCGAACAGAGCTTTCTCATTGGAAACACTCACAATGAGTGCATTCAGAGCCCTGGAGCACCGAATGCACAAGCCCCTGACCAAGACACATGAAGCATAAATCGTGTGTGTCTTCAAGTGTCCTCGGGCACGGAGGCACACACTTTCTACACTGCTCACCTGCCTTGGTCTCTCACACGCACTTCAAACAGACGGCTCCTGAAGACAACAAAAATTGGTGACGTATTCAGCAGGTGCCTTTTTATGCTTCCGGGCATCCGCCTATGACGTCGCGGGCCATGTGGACCAATAGGATTGGCGTTGTTTCACACGTGCTTCAGACACTGGTCATGCTGGCAGCATTCCCCATTGTGTCCGCTAGAGGACACAGCGTGGAGTTTCCTAGAAGGGGAACAAAAACAGACATTCCGACACGGAATGCACATTTTCAAAGTAGAATAGCTGACTTTAGGATTGGTTTTCGAAGAAACAAGTATGTGAATTTAGCATGTTTCCTAAATACCTGTGAACATATTATGGTGTTTTTATGCTTTGGTACAAACATTTACATACAGCACCTTTAATATAAATTAAATCAGAAACTGTTCATGTATGTAGCATCTTTATTTGGATTGTGATTGAAATGCAGTGTTTGCCTCTAATTTTAAATGGCTACAGAGAGTTCGGCCTGTAATAGAGTGTAACGTCTGGACCAATCAGACACACCATTTTTCATTTGATTTAACAAATCAATTATTCATTAGATTAACAAGTCGTCACAGACCCCTCACCCAATAGACTGGGCGCCAGGATGTCTGCGAATGAC
>NW_015544179.1:105517-105798 GCF_001515605.1 Sinocyclocheilus anshuiensis
TGACTTTATTCTACCTCTCTTTGATTTTATTGCATTTATTTACATTTGTTTAGCATGAATGTACCAATTCAGCTAAATAGATTTTTATCAAATCTGAGATTTAATTAAATCAATGTTTATTTACTTTTCCTTTTAGTTTCCTACAGCTATTAGGACCTTGCCTCCACTAAATGTATTTGTAAGACCCCACTGATTCTGAACTTCACAACTCGGAATCCAAAGCAGGCACCAGAAGGCACCCAGCATTGCCACAATGCAAAACCCTTCTACAGAAAGCCCCT
>NW_015544179.1:106198-112837 GCF_001515605.1 Sinocyclocheilus anshuiensis
TGTGTGTGTGTGTGTGTGTGTGTGTATGTGTAGGTGTATGTTAGACTAGTTTAAGTGTTTATGTAGTTAATAAAGTCTTACTTGTATCACACCTGAGGTTGTTCATTGTTTGCTCATAATCGTAGTCCCTAATCATGCAGATTTCTGCTACATGCTAGTACATGAGTAGTATTGTACAGTAAGAAAGTTATTTCCCTTAACCAGGAAATTAACGTTCTTAGAATTGACAGACAGTTGACCCTGAGAGGTCAAGTAAATACTTACAGCGGATCTAAGTATTTATAATTAATTATAACTAGTTATGATTAATTATTCATATTTCCCATTTGAGCTGATTCGCTACAAGAGCAAATACATCTTATTATATACAGTGGGGAAAATAATTATTTGACCCCCTGCTGATTTTATAAGTTTGACCACTTACAAAAAAATTAAGGGTCTATAATTTTTATGGTAGGTTTATTTTAACGGATAGAGACAGAATATCAACAAAAAAATCCAGAAAAAATGCATAATAAATGTATAATTGTTAGACCATCAGCAAGAAGCTTTTTGAGAAGGAGACAACTGTTGGTGTGAATATTCGGAAATGGAAGAAATACAAAATAACCATCAATCGCCCTCTGTCTGGTGCTCCATGCAAGATCTCGCCTTATGAGGAAAAGGATGGTCATGATAAAGGTGAGGGATCCACCCCGAACTACACAGGAGGAGCTTGTTAATGATCTTATGGCAGTTGGGACAACAGTCGCCAAGCAAACCATTGGTAACAAACTACGTTGCAATGAGTTGAAATCATGCAGTGCCCGCAAGGTCCCCCAGCTCAAGAAGGCACATGTACAGGCCCGTCTGAACATCTAAATGATTCAGAGAAGGCTTGGGAGAAAGTGCTGTTGTCACATGAGAACAAAATTGAACTCTTTGGCATCAACTCGACTTGCTGTGTTTGGAGGGAGAGAAATGCTGACTATGACCCCAAGAACACCATCCCTACAGTCAAGCATGGAGGTGGAAACATTATGCTTTGGGGCTGTTTCTCTGCTATGGGTACAGGATGACTTCACCGCATTGAAGGACCGATGGACAGGGCCATGCACCGTAAAATTCTGGATGAGAACCTACTTCTCTCAGACAGAACACTGAAGATGGGTCATGGGTGATGGGTCTTCCAGCATGACAATGACCCAAAATACCGCCAAGGCAACAAAGGAGTGGCTCAAAAAGAAGCACATTAAGGTCATGGAGTGGCCTAGCCAGTCCCCAGACCTTAATTCTATAGAAAATCTGTGGAGTGAGCTGAAACTTTGAGTTGCCAAGAAACCTTAAGGATTTAGAGAGAATCTTTAAAGAGGAGTGGAACAAAATCCCTCCTGAGATGTGTTCAAACCTGGTGACCAACTACAAGACACGTCTTACCTCTGTGCTTGCCAACAAGAGTTTCTCCACCAAGTTTTGCTTGGGGATCAAATACTTATTTGACTCACTGAAATGCAAATCAATTTATAACCTTTGTACAGTGTTTTATTTTCTGGATTTTTTGCTTGATATTCTCTCTATCCGTTAAAATAAACCTACCATAAAAATGATAGACCCTTCATTTATTTGTAAGTGGGCAAACTTACAAAATCAGTAGGGGAGATCAAATAATTATTTTACCCACTGTACTTATATTTTAATTCTGTCTTATCTCTTGCTTTAAAAAAAAAAATTAAGTGGAAAGCAGCTTTGTTAACATTAATTCAGTAACTTGTTAAATAATAATTTTGATTAATGTCAAAAGTAGGCTATTAGTACTTTTGTACCAAGTTGATACTAAAATTTTACAAATGTAACAATAAAGTAATTATATGTTGTTCAACGTGAGAAAATTTGACGCAATATTGATGTGTACATGCGCAGTAATACCGCTTTTCATGAAGAGCGATGCAATGGCCAATCAGAGGTGGTTAATTTAGATTAAGTCAGAATCCAGTCATTTTTCACTTGACCCCATTAAAGCAATACTTTATTGAAAAAACAGCAGAAAAACCTTTGAAGGATACATGCCAATATTTTGAAATATAGTTTTCTTTAATGTTATTATTAGCATTATTAATGAACTCGTTTAATTTATTTTTATTTTCAAATAGTTCTTAATAATTGCAAGCTAATTGTTAGTTTATATCTCGCAATTCTGACTTTTCATCATGCAATTCTGAGAAAAAAGTCAGAATTGTGTTTAAATCTTGCAATTCTGAGAAACATAGTCAGAATTGTGAGATATAAACTCGAAATTGCAAGAAAAAAAATCTGAATTGTGAAATAAAAACTCGCAATTACATTTTTTTTTTTTTGAATTCAGTGTTGGAAACGGACTTTCATAATTTATTTCCCTGGTGTTTGACTTGTGCAAAGGACAATAGCACAGCTGATGGATAAATAAATGTGAAGGATTGGAGTTAAAGATTTTTTGGGTGTTCGGTCATACCACAATTACGTCCCATTGTCATACAGGACATCGCAGGAGGCCCATATGTGAGGGGGATTTAGTTTGAATCTCCTTGACATGGCTGACAACATCTGTTTGTGAGCATTAGTGTGTAACACCCCTGTGGACTGTTTGTTGTGGTTTCTTCCCCTTGTGTTGGTTTAGCCGTCTAATCATTAGTTAATTACCCTCATTGAGTTCACCTGTCTGCCCCTCGTTATCTGCCCTATAAGTTCCTGTCTCTTGTTTTCTAGTTTGGTCGGTTATTGTGAATGTTATCCTGAGTGTGTGTTTCATCTACCCGTATCTGCCTTGCTGCCTCTACATTAAATATCCTTATTTTGAATCCTTGTCGTCCTCGTCATCCTGCCTGCCTCCACACACCTGGACCGTGACATAGTGTGCAACCAAGTGTTAATTATGCCTGCCAGAACAAGCAACTGTGGCAAAGGTCTTCAGCAAATTAACTTTAGCCAACATTTCGGTCACTTGGGGGGCAAACAAGAGATGAACTAGCAGGACGGGCATGTTATTGTGGTGTGCTTCTATTCTCGTAATATGTCTCTCCTTTACTTATCCTTTTAAAATGCATTGTGCAAATTGCTGTCATATTGCAATGTAATATCTGTCCTAGGCTCATAGAGCTAATGCTCTGATGGCAATTTGTTTAATCATAAACTGTACTGATGTTTGACTTAGAAAGAAGGTCTTGATGTAAAAGCAGCAAACTGGCCATCAGTTGTGTTTGTAATCGGTTGAGAGGCATGGTTTAATCTCATTCAGCCCGATTGTGTGTGTCACTTAACTGGATGGCTTTGATGTTGGTGCTAATATTCTGTACTGTCCAAACATCGTTTGATTCAGACCACAATGGTGCGTCTGCTGTGCAATTATCTGCAATCTTCCTCTCTTGCTGGGAGGGTGGAACTGTTTTAAAAGATAATTCTGTTCATATTGGGCACATATCACATTTGTTTGAACTCTGTAGTTGGTGCACTTCATAAACTCACTTTGACAATGAAGTTAATGGCAGTATTGCTATTAACTTAGTGAGGAATAGTCACTAAGTTAATAGTCACTACTTAGTGAGTAGTGAGGAATAACTTATTGTTATTAGAGGAATAGTTCGCCCAAGATTTACTCACCCACAGGCTATCCAAGATGTAGATTAATTTGTTTGTTCATGGGAACAGATTTGGAGAAATTTACGTCATATCACTTACTCACCAATGGATCCTCTGCAGTGAATGGGTGCCGTCAGAATGAGAGTCCAAACAGCTGATAAAAACACAACGATAATCCACAAGTAATGCACACGACTCCAGTCCATCAAATAATGTATTGTCTCTCCTGCTTTAGACGAGACATTTTTTTTTCTTTCTTTTTTTTACTGGAGAAAGCAATATTATGGATTCATATAATTAATTAATATTAATTTTATGGTCTCATATTTTGGACATGACAGTTAAAATGTCTTAATGAAGGATTTGTTTCTCACAAGCACGCAGCTGTTCACTTCACAAGATGTTAATTGATGGACTGAACAATTATTTGATGATTATTGTGATGTTTTTATCAGCTGGTTGGACTCTCATTCCGATGGCACCCATTCACTGCAGAGGATCCATTGGTGAGAAAATGATGTAATGCTAAATTTATACATCTTGGATGGCCTGTGGGTGATCACATTTTCAGCAAATTTTCATTTTTGGGTATATTCAAATAGAGTCAAATCATCACACCGTTCTCTCTCTGATATTTATGTTTAAATTACTAATGGTTAACGGCTAAAAGTTCACTTTCAAGCTCAAATCATTCTTTTTTTTTTCATCTGTACTTTATATATCTTTCCAGCTGATAACTACACAAAACTCTTCTTTGGCAAACATACTTTACATGCTAATGTATTCACTTGACTTTACTTTTGTTTTCTTTGACCTTAGTTTTGCAAAGAAAAGCTTTTCTTCAGGTCTTGAGCAAATATTTAGTGGTTTAGTGGTTATATTTAGCAGTCACCTCCCTACTGCTTTTATCAGTGTGTTTCTTCATAGTTAATTTTATGCAAGTCATTTATCAAGCAGATGTTCCCAATCAGCCACTAGATTAAATGAATGAATGTCATAATATGATTTGAATGGCCAAAGTGACATTTGTATTCCTGGGGAAATATGATTTGCCACCTTATTATAAATCCACTTTAATAAGGCCAACTAGATAAAAAGGGTCTGTGAAAAGAGCAATAAAGAGAATAAAGCAAATGCATGAGAAACATGACAATGTCCATGAAACTGTGATTTTTATTATATAGTTATTTGCCAAACATATTTGTTGCCAAATCAGGGAATTATCACAAGTGAAACGTGTGCAAAAAGTTTCAAATAATTAAGATCCTTCAGAAATAATTCTGTTTAAGATACACTTTTATTTTTATTTTATTTTATTATCAATGTTGACTATAGAAGCTCATTGCCGCCATTAAATAAAAAATAAAAAATAAAATAAAATGATAATACATACATATAAAAATAGAAAGGTAATTTAAGCCTTTTTCAGACTGTCAGTCCAAATCTGTTTTTTTTTGTGCATATCTGATTGGAATAATCCAATTTTTTTATTTTTTTTTTACAAGCTACATTGCGTATATACTAAGCATGATGGTGATAATGTGTAAAAACTCAATTCAAAAGAAAATGAATTCTTGGAATTAATTTATTCAGCCAGTTTCTCTGACAATAATGAATAAATAAGTAAAATGTAAAAATGCACAAATAAAGACATAACATCAATAAATCTAAAATAATAAAAAGGTTAAAAAAATAAAGGTCGGATAACATGAAAATGACTCCAAATGTTGAGTATATACTAAATGTTGATTTTCCAAATAACATCAAAATAACTGCCTGATGTGAAATAACAAGATGAAAGCCTTTCATAAACTCATATATAATCTTTAAATTGGTTATAAAAAGAAAAACCCCATGTTTCCACAAACCAGTTTCACTTCAGATTGGTAGTTCACCCACCCAGAGTGCCACTCAGCCAATGTCAGGACTGTCTGTTGTTACATTACAAAATAAAAGTATATAAGTATATAGTATATAAAAATATAGGCTATAACTTGTTCTGTCTTTGATTTTGGATAGCTATAAAAAGAAAACTGTGTGATTTAGCATTGCTTTTTGTCTGTCACTTTCTCATGACAGCATAAAACATGCTGAAGGTCTTTGCAGAAAAAAAAAAGTTGTGTTGCAAAGTTCAAGTCCAGCGGAAAAAGACAATATAGCCTACACACACCTCTTTTGAGACCGGTGGAGACGGCAGCACAGAATAAAGTCAAGCATCCCAACTTCCTACATTTCTGGCGTTGCCTCATAAGACGTATAATCCAGCATGACGGCAACATGTTGTCCTGTTGTAAGACAACATCTGTATTGCAAACTGTATTGCTGTTATTGTTGTTTTTAGAGTAGACGTACCTACACAACCTCGTTGCCATAGAAACCAATGCAGATGTTCAGTAAAACGAAAGAGTGCCACGTGTTTCGATACACAAACATTTAAATAAAAAAATCCAATAGACTGACAGTCTGAACAAGGCCTTTGACTTTTTATCTCACAATTCTGATTTGTTTTTTCCCCTCACAGTAGCAATCACAAGAATTGCAAGGAATAACTGTGAAGAAAAGTACATTCATTCATTCATTCATTCATACATCAGTTCTGCTCCTCAAATCTGATTGGCTGAGAGGTCTTTTCAACCATGAGATATTTACCCAGTAATCATCAGTGTTATAATAAACGTATTTGATTCACATTCCTGCTGAAAAAAACCCCCAAAACCCGCTAAAACCAGCCTAAGCTGGTTGGCTGGTTTTAGCTGGTCAGCAGGCTGGTTTTAGAGGGGCTTTGGCCGCTTCCTTAGCTGGTCAGGCTGGTCTTAACTGGTCAGGCTGGGAGACCAGCTGGAACAAGCAGCTAAAACCAGCTTGACCAGCCTAGGCAGGCTGAGAGACCAGGTACTTCCAGTTTAAATCAACTAAGACCAGCCAACCAGCTATGTGAGATGGCGCCGACGGTGATGGCTGCCTCTGTGGCCTGCTCCACAGTTGTTTTTATGTTTTTGTTAGTTTGTCCTGTCTTTAGTTATATCCCTGCAATCAGTTTCACCAGAG
>NW_015544179.1:113037-114912 GCF_001515605.1 Sinocyclocheilus anshuiensis
CTCACAGAGACTGTAACATCTTATATCAGTTTCTGTGAAGATATGTGCATTCCTACCAGGACTCATTTAACCTACAACAACGACAAACCACGGTTCACTGCAAAACAGCTCCGTCAGGCCAAAGAAGATGCTTAGAAGAAGGGGGCTATGCTTACATAGCCGTCTTGTATAAACAGGCTAAATACACACTGGAAAAGGAGATCAGAGTGGCAAAGAGCAAAGAGAAATGGCAAAGAGGAATTATTCTGAAAAAATAAGGATTAAATTCTCTTCCAGTGACTCAGCATCAGTGTGGAAAAGTCTGAAAGAAATCACAAACTACAAGACACAATCCCCCAGCACTGAGACGAATCAACAACTTACTAAAGACCTGAATGAGGTTTATTGTAGATTCAATACCCCCCACACCCGTTCTGACCATCTCTCTACACATCCGTTAACACATCCTGCTATTCTCCTCTCCCAAAACTGTCTATTGTAATATACCTGCCTGCACATACATTTGTCAATTTATATATTTTTATTCCTTATTTACTTGTTCTATTTTTTTATTTTTATTATCTGTGTTTTTTGTTCTGTCACTGTCATTCTGTTACACTGTGGAAGCTTCTGTCACGAAAACAAATTCCTCGTATGTGTAAACATACCTGGCAATAAAGCTGATTCTGATTCTGATTCTGATTAGGCTGGATTTAGCTGTTTTTTCAGCAGATCCAACAAAAGTCAAAGAACTTACATAGGCGCCGTCTCACTATAAATGTTTGCCAACTGCATGTCCTTCCCACTGTGCTTGATTGACGTGCACGTGCGTTCCAAAACCACGCCTACCTTTTCACGCTACAAGTAGAAATTATTTTGAATATGGATCGTGGGGAATTAAGATTAAATAATGCACACACTTTGCATTCTGGTGCATTGTCTCATTCACTGTTATGTCAGAAAACAGTTTGAGAATAAATAAAGTGTCTTCTGACTTTTAATTAAATTCAATTCATTGATTAAACTCATTGATATAAATGTGTTATTTTAAAACTATTAAAACAAGATATCTGTACACTTAACAGTTCTAATGTTTTGAGAACATTTTAAATTTCTACTCCTCCCAAAAAAAAAAAAAAGTTTAAAGAAATTTCTGTTAACTTTATTAAACATTTGTTTGCAACTTCAAAAACATCTTTAAGAACAATTCGTTTTATAATCTTTTTTTTCTCTCTCTCTCAGGCCAGGTGGGGGGAAAGGGCCACTGTGTCATTCTTTGTGTGATTTGATACACAAATATTGCTATAAAATTATGACTCATTTTGTCAAGACATAGGCTAGACCTGTCACGATAACAACTTTTTTGCTGTGCGATATATTGCCCCAGAAATAATTGCGATAAGCGATATTATTGTCATTTTAAAGACCATTTTATGCTACTGAATATATAATCATAATGTAACAGCATAATAATGCAAGAAAGCCTACACACTTCCAAATGACAACAAACTTTTAATTGTTAAGAATATTTAGATCATGGAAATTAAGTATCAAAATATTAGATACCTTACAGAACCTGAATAAATAGTAAATAAACAATTTCTAACAAAAAGTGCAAAGTAAAAAGTAGGAAAAAAAAAAAAATGCACAAAGAACTTGTATGGAGATTTTTCCATCTACAGATTTTTCCCTGACCTTCTTTTCTCTGTAAATTAAGGTTGCACACTATTGCTGAATAACACAATCACTAGTTACTTAGCAGTCAGATGTCCGCATGCACAAAGGCACAGATCCCTAAACAAGATCATATCTGCAGATGAAACTTTTTTTTTTTTTCCATTTGAACTAGCACCTCATGACTACACCACGTTATGTACGAGAAGCTGCAAAAGACAC
>NW_015544179.1:115501-121519 GCF_001515605.1 Sinocyclocheilus anshuiensis
TTAAATTTCTTCCCCCCCCAAAAAAAAAAAAAAAAGTTTAAAGAAATTTCTGTTAACTTTATTAAACATTTGTTTGCAACTTCAAAAACATCTTTAAGAACAATTCGTTTTATAATCTTTTTTTTCTCTCTCTCTCAGGCCAGGTGGGGGGAAAGGGCCACTGTGTCATTCTTTGTGTGATTTGATACACAAATATTGCTATAAAATTATGACTCATTTTGTCAAGACATAGGCTAGACCTGTCACGATAACAACTTTTTTGCTGTGCGATATATTGCCCCAGAAATAATTGCGATAAGCGATATTATTGTCATTTTAAAGACCATTTTATGCCACTGAATATATAATCATAATGTAACAGCATAATAATGCAAGAAGGCCTACACACTTCCAAATGACAACAAACTTTTAATTTTTAAGAATATTTAGATCATGGAAATTAAGTATCAAAATATTAGATACCTTACAGAACCTGAATAAATAGTAAATAAACAATTTCTAACAAAAAGTGCAAAGTAAAAAGTAGGAAAAAAAAAAAAATGCACAAAGAACTTGTATGGAGATTTTTCCATCTACAGATTTTTCCCTGACCTTCTTTTCTCTGTAAATTAAGGTTGCACACTATTGCTGAATAACACAATCACTAGTTACTTAGCAGTCAGATGTCCGCATGCACAAAGGCACAGATCCCTAAACAAGATCATATCTGCAGATGAAACTTTTTTTTTTTTTCCATTTGAACTAGCACCTCATGACTACACCACGTTATGTACGAGAAGCTGCAAAAGACACAGGCGCAAGTGGAATTTACAAAACATGGTGACATTAATTTTTAAGTAAATATAATGGGCGATATGTTGCGTCACCAAAAATGATTGAGGTCATGCACATATATTGCACGATAAGTTGATATATTGATTATTGCGACAGGCCTAACATAGGCCTATTTTTTTAAAGTTTTACTAACAATGCAAGGATAACATTTTAATGCTAATGTTTTTGGAATGATAATCAATGGCAGATAGCATTAAGAAAACATTCTACTAACGTTACTCCAAGAACTTTTTTTTTTTTTAAACTTTGAGAGAACTTTTAGAAAACGTTAGCCAAAGTTACAAGTTAGCTGGGACCACGGGAACCATTTCACAGTGTGTATCACAGCCCTTGTAGCATTTCTCACAGCCAGTTTTATGGTGGACGACAATACCCACTATAATTTTACAAATACTAGGCTACTGTTGACTATACTATACTATTTTTTATTTTTTTTTTAGTTGAGAATGTAGTTGTTTAGACTTCAAATATGCAGTTTGTTAATAAAAATAGTGTTTTTTTTTTTATTTGCTTCAATGTTTTTGGAGATTTGAGCTAAAATCTCTGGCCGTTCAGCTGGCCGTTCAGCTCTCATAAACTCGCGAAAAGCCTCTGATGTTCCTCTGATGTTTCTATAGTGGTTAAACATAAGATATAATTTATCTTGGGTATATCTAATGTACAGCCTTTTGTTTCATTAATCTATCATTTGTTTCAGAGCAAATAGTTTTGGCTTGAGCAAAGTTTCAATCATATTGTTTTATTTTTTATATAACTTTAATGCTGTATCAGAGTGCTGCCTTTGTACTTTTGACTGAATTGCTTAGCAACTTTTATAATGCTATTGTGGTTTATTAAATATTATTGTTCAGTGAATAATATTTGATATGAAAAGTAGTATTAGATACTGTGTGTTAATGAGGGTGATTTTAGTAACATTGTTCCGCCATTAGGTGGCGACAATAGACTGTTTTTATGAGTGAGCTAGCAGCAAAGACTTTTATATTGAAAGGGAGTGAAACAGGGTGGTAAACAAGGATGCTATTTTTACTTTCAACAACACCTTGTAAAATGAGATTGAGCTGAAGAATGAATGCTGTATCAGATGCAGGTAATCACACTCGCTCAGTCCATCTCTCTCTCTCACATAATACTCTACATAATACAGTGAGCTTTTAATACAATAATACAATACAATACGCTTTCAATTAAGAAATTCAATGTTCCATCGTTACTAGTTCTAAAGTGATGTTTTGGAATTAGTAACGGAGGCTTGGCCTCAGCTGTTAAAGGGATAGTTCACCCAAGAATGAAAATTTGATGTTTATCTGCTTACCCCCAGGGCATCCAAGATGTAGGTGACTTTGTTTCTTCAGTAGAACACATTTGATGATTTTTAACTTTAACCGTTGCAGTCTATCAGTCGTATAACGCATGGCAATGGTAACAAAATCTTTGAGAGTAAAAAAAAACATGTTAGTAGGTGTAGCTGGTACTGTATTTTCAAATGCACATTAACCCTTTAGCAACATTTACTGGACATATCATTTCCATACTGCCGCGATACGTAAAACTCACCGGATATTTCACTTTGAAAGTGTGCTAAATGTGCAAGACGCAACATAATAGTTAGATAATAGGTAGAAACAGACAGAGCATGCATGTGTTGCCGTGGAAGCTTTGCAGCCAGATTCTAGGACACACTGTGAAGAAAGTGTACAATTTCAAAACACACGTTTGAGTGGAAACACCAGCCAATCATTTATTGATCTGAAAATAACATACTTGAGACATGCTTTTACAACCGTGTCTTCAAGTAAGGATGTTTTATCAGACAAAAGAAATAACATAGAATTAAAAAAAAAAATAATAATAATAAAGATTCCACTGATTTCCACTGCACTGCACTGTTTTTTTTTTTTTATGGATCAAATTGTTTATGTGTTAATTTTGTTAATGACATTGAATGAAACCTCACATCAGTCTTGTTGAGGAGAGGTGTGCTGTTACTTTAGACATCAGACATGGGATTTTCACATGGCAGAGGATAAAAGAGGCAAGAAAAACTGTATAGACTTTTTTTGGACCAGGATATCATAGAGACTTAGACCTGTCCACCCTAGCAACTGCAACCCTAGCCGATCAACGCACTAAAAACTACTCAGAATACCTTTGCAACTGCACTGCAATGCACTGATATCCACAAACAACACCCTATAATTATTTTGCATGAGCCAAAACACTATGTAAGCGGATGCTAAAAAATATTTTTTTTGTTTTTTCCCCCCAGAAAATGTAAAAATTACTTATTACATCTGTGCTCAGTTCTTTTGTAGAGGAAAGCAATAATGTGTGAGTGAATAAAATGTTATTTCAGTATGAACTATCATATTAGATGCTCCACTAAAGCATGGTAAAGGTCAATCAAAAGTGCATAAAGTAGGCACACAGTGGGAAGACAGTCCATGTCAACCATCCATTGACATTCAGTCATTATTCCACAGATTTACAAAAGCCTTAATATATTGTTTCCAGGCTTGTTGCATCATCAGGATTATTCCAAACCTGCCGGGATGAGAAGTGCCTTCAAATACCATCTTGCACTAGGGTGCAGAAGTGCAGCGATATCTTAAGGCATGTTTATGAAGCCATTTTACATGCATGAACAAGACATGGAATCATTGTGACAAACTCCTATATTGTTTTCTTTGAACATTCTAGGTTTTTATGCTTTGCAATTTGCAGTATGAATATTTAAAGGACCCATAACACACACAGTTTCTGCCAATCTCATGTTAATCTTGAGTACCTATAGACTAGTATTACATCCTTCATATCTCCGAAGAGTCTTTAGTTTTATCAGATTTATAAAAGAAAGACACAGCTCTACCGCTTCTCTCTGAAAACAGTTGAGCTCCTTGAGGCATGCCGTGGGCGGAGCTAAAGAGTAAAAATAAATAATTCCCTTAATGCTGGATTCTTTGGGAGGCTGAACATCTTCGCCCTCACAACCAAAAACACACTACTTTGGTGACTGTTGATTTTGTGGTCAAAAACAAAATGTAAAATCCTTCTCGAGCAAGTGTGCAGTGCTGCCAACGACTTCTGTAACCCTAATGAAGCACATTGATGGGCTGCTCTTTCTCTCGCTCTGGTTGATGTGTGCACGTGCTCTTTCGGGAGAAGTGTCCATACAAGGAATTCCGCCCTTTATGACATCATACAGGGCCATAATTGAAAAAAAAAAAAAACGTTCCGAAACTTATACGAACGTGAATGAGTAGGAATGTATTTGGCACAGAAATACTCTGTCATACGTCCAACTTGGTTTTTGAGACTTTGGCCATGTTTAGCACAACAATCCAACTCTTTAACAGTGTAAATAAGTCAGAATTAATGAAATAGCATTAGATATTCCCTTTTAATAAGATTCATTCTGCCTTATTAGGATACTTACACACAAGCTCAGTGGTTCTCAATTGTTTTTTGTTTTCTTCAAGATGAAGATTTACATTGGACATGAAGTTAATTAATATTATGGAGTTTGAGGATGAAGGCATGTCATGCAACCTGTCAATTTTGTCATCTAATTTTATTAGCTTTTACTGAGTGACAGATGAATTTGCATCAAAGTACCATTTGATTGGGCTTTTGATGTCAACAGGAAAAAAAGACATGGGTACACTGACATATATAATGATTGGATTGCTTATTGCGTTCTAAACTATCATTAGGCAGTGAAGCCACCGAAGTGTTCGAGCGGCCATCTTACTTTTCCCTACTGACAAAGGGCATCATTGACTGACAGCCAAAACCCTGACCTAAAATCACCTGATTTGAAGAGTATCAGTCACACAGGATTAGTTTTTAGGATATGCGTATATACATTAATTGTTACCTCAGATGTTAACCCTCTTAGCGCCAATGTTTAAGTAGAGCGGGACTTTTTAATATTTTTTGGGCATTGATTTGATTGTGAAAAGTGTTTTTATATTACAGATGGTTGAAAAAAAAAGAGGGATTGGTTTTGTTATTTTATTGGAAAATAATATTCTCACATTGGAATAACCTGCAAAAATGAATTACGTACAATAAGACCAGTGCGCATATTGAGAAAGAAATATAAATGGTCAATTGATTTCATGTTGACTGCAAGTATTGTCTGTCAAAGTACACCATACATCCTTGGAAAATCAATCTGGAAATTTCTTCTCCTGACATTTGCATCAGTCACGCACTGTAATCAAAAACAAAATACCAAGTCCTCACAAAGCTATTAACACAATATTAGCTGTTCTGGCTAATTGTGTTATTAATGAACAATACAGTTGAGGGCCCTCATTTGGTGCAATGACTTATTGACTCCTGTGAGCACAAATCAGTCTGACATTTGGCTTTACAGCAAAGCAGGAACAACAGAACAAGAGGTGCTAAACGCAACATCTATGATCCATTTTGAAATCATGTTAAGAAATCATGATCTACATAGTGTTTAATTGAGGCAGCAGATTTATATGCATAAATGTACATTGTTTGTGGGTGACTGCCACTCAAGTTGCGACCTTTTCTCCGCTGCGTCGCTGTACAAAATGACCTTTAAATGACTTCTCTCACCAACTGAAAACTTTCACAAGACCTCTCGCTCTCTTTCTCTCGGTTTCATTTTCATCTTCTATCATTGTAAATTTTGTTGGTACACTGATGCTTTTGTGGTTGCCTTTAAATCTATCAGCTGATACAGAGCCACGAATGAGAGCGTTTAGCAGATCTCTCACGAGAAGGGAAACAGTTTCCACCCCTTAATTTACTGCCAGAAACGGCCGGCTGATGCAGTCACGGCTAAGTAGCTGACTGTGCTGCCGGATCAATTCTTCTGCAGCTGTCACATTCTCCGTCTTGATTTGATCAAGATTGGCCAATCTGGAGCTCTGTAAAGTACAGACTGTGAGGTTTGAAATGGATCTGGGCTGCATACTAGCATCTGACAGACAACAATTTCAGAAGATGAGTCAAAATAGAAAAGCTATAGCAATTTGATTTTCTTTCAAAGTTGTAAATAATAAAATAAAATAAAATAAAATAATTTTGGAGTATGTTATAAGATAATACCATTTCAGTCTTTCTACTTTAAAATTGTTATGTAAAATTTAGTGTGTTATTTGCCAGTTTCTACCTTAAAGATAAAAAAAAAAATCATCATGAAAA
>NW_015544179.1:121535-133682 GCF_001515605.1 Sinocyclocheilus anshuiensis
AAATTATATATATATATATATATATATATATATACACATTTCTGTCATGACAACTCTCGGAGGGATTCGCATGGTAATGTACATGACAACGTTAATGTATTTGATCTTGGCGGAATAGATCTGCTACGCTGCTGCTGCTGCTGTGGCAGATCAAGTACCGAGACTTGCTACTGCCAATACATCCACAATATGCTGCTGTAAGCATGTAAGAAATACTGCTGCTGCACATATAACACATATGAATATAATAATTATATTATTAATCTTCAGGTGCAGTTTTGGCAAAGCTTTAGATTACAACCCGCAAAGAACTATGTAAGTATACTGAATTTGCGGTGTACTTTTCTGTAATTATAGTATACCTATAAAGAATGTACATGTATAGGTATAAGAGAACAATGTGTTACGTTTGAGTAATAAGGGGGTAACAACCAGATATACAACCTGCAAAGAACTGCGTAAGTAAACTGAAGTTACAGCATAACTTGTTTTGTAATTATAGTGTAGGTATATGGGAATAATATGCGAAAATTGGGGAATAAAGGGCTAACAACCTGTAAAATTACAAATCATTTATACTGTAACTATTTTGAAACTAAGAGGTGCTTATTCTAATATCATGTGGTATGTATGGCCTAAACAACAATCTTATGTTTGTGAATGATTTAGAAAGACGATATATACTTTTTATAATTTTATATTGGTATTTTATTATAGGCGTATAGGTATTTTTTAACCATGGGGTACACATTCTATTATTAAAGGATGGATATGATGGAGATTACTGAACAACAAAACTGGACATCTAGTGAAATGAGTTAATGAGTTTCTGCTTTGATTTATAATTCACAAGTCTACTTACCTTATGAAAGCTTATCCGTCGATTTCAGCAACTTCACACCAGCAACTTCTCAACACCACAATCACCAAATAACTTTGCATGATATACCATCAAGGTTCAATGCAGCTTAAAACAAGCTTACCTCTTTCTAGCTGTTCGCAGAAAAAAATACATGATACAACATTTGTATTTCAGTGGATGTATATTGTGGTGTTTTTATATAAAAAAAATGTAGAGGGTTTACTTTATTTAACAATTAAATTAAAACTAGTGCAATATTTTTCTCTGTAATTGCTGTGCAAATATACACTTGTTCTGTGTTTAAGTTCAACTTGTTCCATGTATTTACAGGGTAAATACAACATTTGTGGGCTGTAAATTAAAGTGGTGCTTTGTTGCCCCCTTGTTCCATGTAGTTACAGGGTAAATAGAACATTTGCGGGCTGTAAATTAAAGTGGTGCTTTGTTCCCCCCTTGTTCCATGTAGTTACAGGGTAAGTGGCTACAACAAATTGCACTGATATGATTGTTTATACAGTAGGTCATACATAAATTATATATCAGGTAATGTATCAATAAACATGGTGGACTGTTTTATTTAATTCAAATATTGTTTGCAATTTTCTATAGGCCTACTGCTGGGTTAAATTAACCAAAAATGGGTTTTAAAATTAAAATCACACACAATATGACAACATTAACAACAGATAGCCTAATAAAACATTAAAATGCATTACACCCGTTCAAAAAAAGCAAAGCAACTCCATACTTATACAGCTTATACAGTTAAACCAAATTATTTTGAAAAGCTTGTTTAAGAATAACGTTAAATAGATTTTGTTCAATTTGTTAATGTTTCACCAACTGACGAAGTTAAACTATTATGGCCAAACCATCACACCAATAAACACACAGTAATAAACACTGAAAGTCAAGATTAAACTGTGTATTATAGCGAACTGACAGGATTTTACCATCTTTGATTTTACCGTTTTGATCCACGTCCTCAGGCACCATTTTGACTAACTTTAGTTCAGTTCCCGGTTTTACCGCTCATCAGTCGCTGCTCAATGTTGTGAGAACATACTCGGACAAAACCCTCCAGTTTTAAAAGAACACATTCCAGTCAGTTTCAAAAATCTCTCTCCTCTTCGTTTCGATTAGTTTTCTTGTATTTTCTACACATATTCATGTCATGAGCGACGCAAACACGGATAGACTTGTCTCATGCACCATTCCAGCTGTTTCTAGTTCGCACTCATCACATTCACTGCTACAATTTTAAAGGAACACACTCCAGACAGTTTCAAAGTTCTCCCTCGTCTTTGCTTCGATTAGTTTTCTCCTATTTTCCACACATGTTCCCATTTTAAGCACCGCAATCACGGATTTCATTGCACACAGAACCGTTCACGTTTGAACTCACGTGCTGCATGCTCTCATTCACGTCCTCCACATTCATAACCCAGCAACGTTGGGTTTCTTATTACTGATATCAACCCAAATTGGGCCAGCTTCCTAACCCAACAGTCTCAACCGAGTGTTTGGATTGAAACATTTACCAGCGTGTTTTATATGTGTAGGCTCTAAAAAAAGTACACAGTGAATGTTTTTGCTAAATCACTTGCAAATATAATATTGTTGTTAGGTCATACATACCACGTAATATTAGAATAGGTACCCCTTAGTTTCAAAATACTTACAGTAGAAATAATTTGTAATTTTACAGATTATTACTCCTTTATTCCCCAAACTTCGCATATTGTTCCCTTATAACTACACTGAGGTACTGAATAGGTACACTGTAATTACAAAAAAGTTATGCTGTAAATTCTGTTTACTTACGCAATACATTGCGGGTTGTAATCTAAAGCATTACCGCAGTTTTTCTAAATGGATTTGTTAGCTTTGTGTTTTGGTATTAATTGCTAACTATGCTAGTCAACATGATATAAAGAGGATCGAAAGCTGTTCTGGCTTGACTTTGTACAGTATTTGTGAACTTACCTTATTTATTTAGTGTACTCAAGCAAACTTTATGAATACTTCAAACTTTTCTGTGCGAATTGTGCTCATGAATTTTTCAAATACATCTTTTAGGTTTGGTTTTTAATGTTGCACACAGAGTTCTCGACATGTCAAGATGCTCATTGACTTCTTGAAGCCTTTAAAGTTGCAGATACTAGATACTGTATGATCCTAACAGCAGGCAGTCTGGTTTCTATTGCAGTTTCTTTGTTTTTCCTTTACTTGTTGCTTGTTTATTTCAGATACAGTTAATAAGTCGAGCACTGTTGGTGTAGACGCAGTAGGTCCCATTACTTCTGATTCACCCAAGAATCAGCAATCCTTTCTCTGCCGCCACACATTTTCATCCATATTAAGAGGTAAGACTGCCAGCAGGCCGGAGCTTGGACCTCATTAGCATCATTGGTCATTGCAATGCCATTGTGGGCACAGACTACTAGTGTACTGATACTGGGATTTGATTCAGCTCCAAGTAGGTGTAATCAAGGTTTGAATATGTCTAGAAGTGGACAAGTCATTTGAGCCATTGGCTGCTGTCAGGCTGAAAGTGAAATAGGAAAGTAGACATCAGTCTGGCAGCATGACAAAATAAATGAGAAAGGGATTGACATTAGAACAAATAAATGTCCTGTGTTTTAGGTCATTCCCTGCTGGATAACAAGCACTTTCAGGTGTACTGTTTCACATAGATGACATCAGGCTTAAATAAAAGATGAAAAGTGCCTGGTCGTGTATAGGCCACTTGAATGATTCACTTCACTATGCAAAACATAAGAAGGCTTCTTGCTGTGCTGCTTTATAGTGAAGAAGTTTAATGTCACCATGTGGAAGGAAATTGACTTTAGATGTACTAAACTACAGACACAAAACTTAGCATGACTTGATGCTTGTCACTTGAGGTTGATTCTTATGCTTCTTTCTGAAGAACCAAAGAAATGTAGCTTTTAGTCCATGTCTGTTTGCTTTTGATTTCATCTACTGTATATCCTAGTACAGTTGTATTTAAAGGGGTCATGAAATGGAGAAACAGAATGTTCTTGATATTTACACATATGAGAGGTTACTCTGCAATAAAGACATACTGCGAGATTCAAAAACTCCAATCTATCTTCCCAGTTTAAAATATGAATTCTAACATGCCAGGATTTGAAATCAGGAGGATTGTGACATCACAATGTCCCCTCAACACGCCTCTTAATGTGTGTCATTGTCATATGTAATCAAAGTGGAGTGTTCTGAACAACTCATGTCTATCTGTCTGTCTGTCACAACAGAGATACTGCTGTCAGGTAAGAAAGTGATGCAAAAAAAAACTTTGCAAACTTTATAAACAAATCACAAGAAACGATATAAAATCTGAAAGTGCATTTAATGAGCATCATGACCTCTGATCTGTGTAATATGTAAGGGCTCATGTACAGACGTGGTTTACTGCTGTTTATGCATTAGTGAATCAAGCCAGTGACTAAATGATCAACTTCACACTCTTCGTGTTATCGTGAAAACCATCTGTTCTCTATATTGTGATTCCTTTATATACAGAAAGCGATCAAAGATTCTTCTCTTTTATAATTGCCGGAGCACCATGGGTCTATCAGTGATTTGATTTCTGCATTTTCACCAAAACTCCCGTTATAATCAGTGACACAGTTTACACTGCTCTACGAGTCTCTTATTTCCAAAGTATTTTCACTTTGTTAAAAAATGCAGTAAAAAGGTTTTTGAGAGATTTCCACATGTAATGCTCATTTCATAAGCAAATATGTTATTAAACAGTATATCGAATTTGATCTTTTAACATCTTAATACATTAATCCATATTAACTGTTTATGGTTTTCTACGGGAGGAAAATGCTTAACGAGAGACTTTGCGCATTGTATTCATATTCTGCTGTTCTGTGGCCACGGATTTGCATGTCTTGTTTTTTGCTGTTTTTTCTCCTACAGGTGACTTGCAGGACCCTGTACATTATGGTACTAAATTAGTTTTAATCAATTAACCACCGCAGTGTCTTGTTTCCATTGGCAACAGGCACGATTTGCAAGTGACATTGCAGGTAGCGGAGTGCAGGTGGCGAAGTGACATTGTAATTTTGTTTCTTTTTTCTTGTCTTCACCACCTGGCTACTTTTGTAAAATGTTGAGAGATTCAATTAAAAATCAATCTAATAAAATAAAAAATAAAATAAAAAAATTGATTGCAAGTGAGGTCACTTGCAGAAACGCAGGTGTCTGAGAGTGCAAGTGCATGTCTGCAGCCAGACCCTATTGGGGTTTTGCATGTTTCATAATTCAGTGTTTGGATGAGCTTAAACTCTGACTAGATTTTGCACTACAATATTCAAGCTATATATTTGTAGCAGTGCAGGACTTGTTCACAGCTGGAACATAATGTTATTTTATTATTACTGATTTTTTTTCTGTCTGGCACAGGGATGTGCAGAGAGTTCCTCAGGGGCAGGGGCTCAAATGTAAAATAGGGGCAATTAAAAAAACAAAAAAACAATTAATGGTCAAAAGTTTGGATACATTTTATGCAATGTTGATTTATTATCAATGTTGGAAATGTGATACTTTTTTTTCAGGATTCTTTGATGAATAAAAAGTTAAAAAAAACAAAAAAAACAACAGCATTTATTTAAAATATAACTTTTGTAACAATATACACTACCATTCAAAAGTTTGAGGTCAGTATTATTTATTTATTTTTGGTTAGAGAGCCGGACTCGTAACCCAAAGGTTGTGGGTTCGAGTCTCATACCGGCAGGGATTGTAGGTGGGGAGAGTGAATGTACAGCGCTCTCTCCCACCTTCAATACCACGACTGAGGTGCCCTTGAGCAAGGCACCGAACCCCCAACTGCTCCCCGGGCGCTGCAGCAAAAAAAAAATGGCTGCCCACTGCTCCGGGTGTGTGTTCACGGTGTGTGTGTGTTCACTGCTGTGTGTGTGCACTTTGGATGGGATAAATGCAGAGCACTAATTTCGAGTATGGGTCACCATACTTGGCCACATGTCACGTCACTTTTCACTTTTTCACTTAATAGGCCTGTAGGTGGCACTTGGGCTTAATTAACTATGATAGTTATAGTTTCATGAAATAGTAAAGGGTGTAGCCTATCATACATAAATATAAGTGAATGGAATACTGATTACCATTATTGCAACTTTTGGCACTGCACGGTTTTGTGCAGTCCTTTTGTAGTCATTTAGCATCCATTTTCTCAGCGATGTAATTTGATTTATAAAATGAGACAAACCGCAGATCCAGATCACTCCACAAATAAGCTTGTCTGCCCCATGTCATTTTCAACCGATTTATGAACAAGAACGGAAAATGACCGCTCTACTTCACATTATTGTCCAATGAAATTTGAACTTGTGCCAGATCATGGTTGGTTGGTGTATTATACATGACAAACGGGCATTGATGAATTATGTAATATTCTAAAATATATAATAGGCTATAATTTTAAATTATACATTTTAATTAAACCAACACACTAGCTTTGATTATTGATGAAAAAAAAGTTTAAAATATTGTTTGGTTTATTTTTTTTCCTTCTGTCGACCCACTCACTGAAAGAACCAGATATGGCTTGAGAGTCTAGGTTTCCGAACCTAGACTGTGGAATATCAGTCAGTCAAGCAAAACACAAGCAACCAATAACAACGCCTCAGATCGACAGATATGTAAAAATAAACAGGAATTTTCCGACTTGTAAACGATTAGTTACTGTTTTGTATGCATTGTCATATTAATTATAAATAATATGCATTGTGTTTTATTGACCACAATATCACTGCTATTTGTCTGAGAGGGGCACTTTTTAATAATTTTGAAAAAGGGCAGGGGCTTGAGCCCCCAAAGCTGGTTATTTTATTTATGTTGTCTTATTTCACTGATGCTCTTATTTTTTCACTATTTCAGATTATTTATTTTATTTTATATTTTTATTTTATTTTATTATATTTTATTGTATGCATTTATTTTATGCATTTTTCCTTACCCTTTAAAAAAAAAAATGTCATTATAGGTTATTTTCATTAACTTTTATTATGTATGTATTATGTATGTGTTATGTATGTTTATGTGTGTACTTATGTTCCTAAATCATGAAAAAAATATATATTGCGGCTTTGTTTAATCATATGACATCTCGAGTGAAATGCCTCAAATGATTGCATCAAAAAGTGAATCCATGAGAAAAGACTGTTTAGATTAATTGCAATTATAACATAGCTGTTTAGTTAGCTATCACCACTTAACTGCATTACAACATGTGAATTTGTATGGTTTACACTTTGCATAAAAGACGGCAAAAGGTTAAGTGCTCACTGACACCCAAATTATCATTAAACACTTCTTGACCTCTAGATCGTCCTAATTTTATTTCCGGGTACTTATGCCTATAAGGCAAGTACTCTTTTAAGTGTTATGTCAAACCAGTACTGTGTATATGCTTGATCCCCTGACAGCACGTTTTATTGCATTGTCTGCAGACTAAGGCTACATAGCAGTCAAAGCTGGATATCTTCTTTAGTGACCATTCCAACGTAGCAGATGTGCAAACTTTGCAGTACTGACTCGTGCTCTTGCCCTACAGCATCAAACCAAGATGAAGGAATCAAAGGGGAACTCTTTGGCCTTGGAATAAGCTGTAATGTAATTCTGGTTCTTGTGTGATCCACTGTGACCTCGTGTGCACTGCAGTTAGCTCGTCTCAGCGAGAATTTGTGTCAGTGCCGAAGAACCACAAGAACAGAACACTGGGGCAAAAGATGTGACCTCATCCACCAGCTCAGAGAGAAATAACTTGCCAGAAAAACTAAATGTATAACTCTTACGGCAATATTTTGAGAATGGTTTATTTGTTTGTATTATTTGAATTTAATTATGTTTTATATACATTAACTACCATTCAACATTGCACAGTTAGAATATCAGATCTACTGTAGGAAGTATGGCAGAGAGATGCAGCATCTTGTTCCCTTAAGGGAACCATTGTTACATACGTAACCTGAGACGTTCCCCTTCAGGGAACTTGAGCTGGATAAAACTGCAGTTTTCATTAGCAGTAGCTCATATTTAGGTGATCGCATGGAGTTCTACATGTGGCAGTAGACTATGCATTAAAGTCGTAAAAATGAACAGGATATTTGTTAATTTCCTCCACGAAACTCTCTATACAGTTAGAGTAAACATTAATGCATACGGGCTTCATTGAATACTGCATCTGTTGATTTTTGTATTATGTGTGGATTATTTGTTTTTATTTAGTGTAAATCTCTGGCTTCAACAGCTCTGATAAGTAATAAACAACGTGTTATGCAGTCACCCAATGTTAACTTTATTTGAATCAAAACACAAAACATTATTTACCCCATTTGCATTTTCCCTGTGACATTTTCCATTTTCCGAAGACATTTTCCCTGTGTGTTAATATATCAGTATTTATGACTGTTGAATGTCTGACTACTTGACTCTTGGTAATGTATTTTTCAGTCTGTGTGTTTTTGTTTGCGAACTGAATTCTTCATCAAGCGCACCATCGCACGGAGAAAAAAAAAAAAGACTTGAAAAACAAACACCAAGTATAGGCCTAGTTATGAGTAATGAGCCTATATAATTTGCTCAACCAGTTATATTTTGTTGATAATGTATTTGTGGTTTAAAAAAAATAAAAAGTAAAAATAATAATAATAATAAATATAGCTGCAAGCAACAATTGCGGGGCCAAGCACTCCAGAGGCAAAATGAGGAGCTAAGCATGGCATGGACCAAATGCAACAATGAGTAATACAAGCAATTTTAGGATGATTGTAATTGAAATGGCTGAAAAATCATAAATACAACCACTAGTAATATGATTAAATGGCTTATCACTTTTGACCCACAGGTGGCGCTGTAATTAAATCATTTTGGTGTGTTCTGTGTGAGGTGACAATGGCACACACAAAGTTTGTTGTCATTATGTCAAAGCTTTGCATAGATATAGCTTCAGAGTCATTTTGGCACCATGCCTAAAATTTGTAGCGGCGCTGTACGAAAACGGTTTCATCTATCGACACGAAATCCATAACTTTTTGTCAGCACAGTCTGAAGATCATCTGACTCGATTTTGGTGAAAATCGGACCAACGGTTGATGAGGAGTTTGAAAAAGCAGGTTTTCAACATAAATCAAAATGGCGGACAGGAAGTTCAGGTTAGTCTGGCATGTTTGGTATCTATGTTGTCGGCATAAGCCACATAATATTTTGAGACCAGTTTCATTGCAATAGGCTAATGCAATAAAAAAGTTATTAGCATTTTTGTAAATGTAATTATTAATGGTTAATTAATGGTTTATTATTCTTGACCAATAGGTGGCGCTGTTACCAAATTAATATGGCATGGTCAGTGTGAGGTGACAAATGTATTTACAAAGTTTGGTGTCAATATGTCAAATATTTGCAGAGATACAGCCTCAGATGCAGTTTGGCACCATGCCTAAAATTTGTAGCAGCGCTGTACGAAAACGGTTTCGTCTATTGACACGAAATCCATAACATTTTGTCAGCACAGTCTGAAGATGATTTGGCTTGATTTTGGTGAAAATCGGACATAGGCTTGAGGAGGAGTTCGAAAAAGTAGGTTTACAGCATAAATCAAAATGGCCGACAGGCAGTTCGTATTTGCTAAGGGAAAATTGATATATGTGCTGTCGGCATAAGCCAAGGAATATTTTGAGACCATTTTCATTGCAATAGGCTAATGCAATCAAAAGTTATTAGCATTTTTGGAAATTTCATAATAATAAATAAATTATTACTCTTGACCAATAGGTGGCGCTGTTACCAAATTGATGTGGCGTGGTCAGTGTGAGGTGACAATGGCACATACAAAGTTTGGTGCAAATATGTCAAAGCTTTGCAGAGATACAGCCTCATATGCATTTTGGCATCTTAACCAGCAAATTCGTTGATGCTCTAAACAAAAACCGTTTCCTATATCGACACGAAATCCATAACTTTTTTGCCAGCTTGTTCTGAAGATGATCCGAGTCAAATTTGGTGAAAATTGGACTAACTGTCTAGGAGGAGTTTGAAAAAGTAGGTTTTCAACATGAATCAAAATGGCAGACAGGAAGTTCAGCCAATTATGGCAAAATTGGTATCGATGTTCTTAGCATGACGCAAGGAAGCTATAAACATCAGTCTCATTACAATATTATAATGTATGCAAACGTTATTAGCATTTTTATAAATTGCTTTATAACTTTTGACCACAAGGTGGTCCCAAACTTTTTGAGAGCCATCAGGGCATGGTGCCGAAGATGCATACCGATTTTCGTTCTAACAAAGTCTAAGCGTTCTTAAAATATTGCATTTTATGACAAAATAAAAAATGGCCGACGCCCAAAATGGCTGACATGGAAAAAATTGGTATGGTTCGACTCGGCATGATGCACCGAATATAAAGAGACCTGTTTTGTGATTTTTGGCCAAACCATTCAGAAGTTAAGCAAAAATATGCATTTTTTTTATCTCTTGACCACTAGGGGGCATTGCGCCGAAACCCTTGAATCAGACAAACCGTCTAGGACGAGTTTGAATAAGTAGGTTTCACGAACAATTAAAAATAGCGAAAAAACTAAACCTTGCGATTTTTTAATTTAGATTTTTGGATTGGTGTTCATTCGACTCGGCATGAGCCAAGGATTCAGAGGAAAAAAAATAATTTTAATTTTGTGCCTTATGGTTCAAAAATTATTAGCATAAAGAAATTGCAACTTTGAACAAGTGGTGGCACTAGAGAGTTGGAGTTAGAGACTCCAAACTTGCTGTGTTTAATGTTGAGACTGTCCTCTATCAGTGTGCCAAATTTCACAACTTTCCCGCAAGCGGTTCTATGGGCTGCCATAGACTTTCAGCGGAAAAAGAAAAATGATGCTAACGGATACAATAGGTGCCCCTGCACCTTCGGTGCTTGGCCCCTAATAAAGGGGTGGGGGGAGGTGTTACGGAGGTTGGGCACCCACCGGCAGAAACATAAATCGGCTATACGAGTTGTGCTCATAAGTTTACATACCCCTTGTAGAATATGCAAAATGTTCATAATTTTCACTAAATAAGAGGGATCATGAAAATTGCATGTTATTTTATTTATTTAGTACTGTCTTGAATAAGCTATTTCACATAACGGATGTTTATAGCCTGTATACTCCACAAGACAAAATAATAACTGAATTTCTAAAAAAATGACCCCGTTCAAAAGTTTACATACCCTTGAATCTTAATACTGTGTGTATTTTCCTGGATGATCCATAACTGTTTTTATGTTTTGTATTAGTTGTTCATGAGTCCCTTGTTTGTCCTGAGCAGTTCAACTGCCTGTTGTTCTTCAGAAAAATCCTCCAGCTCCTGCACATTCATTGGTTTTCCAGCATCTTCTGCATATGTGACCGCTTTCAAACAGTGACTGTATGATTTTGAGATCCATCTTTTCACTCTGAGGACAACTGAGGAACTCATACATAACAATTACAAAAGGTGAAAACATTTACTGATGCTCAAGAAGGCAACACAATGCATAACAAATTCAGTTATTATTTTGTCTTGTGGACTATATATAAACATCCATTACAGGGCTGTACGTTAACTTTTTTTTCACATAGCACTGGTGCTACAGAGGTTGAAAGTTTTGTAGCACAGGCCAAAAAGTTCATGTCTGAAAACAAACACAAGTAATGGAATTCATCACTTAAACAGGCACTGATGTTCCATACAGAGCACAAAAAATACAAACCATCAGAAAAATTGTTTTTAGACAAAGTTTTCTTAATTTGCTAAAAATGGAAGAGTGCAGAAACATAACACCTCTTACACCTTAACAAAGTATCTAATAAAAAAAGAATGGCAGACATTTAGGCCAAAGTGAGCAAAGATAAAAATCTTTGTCATTATTTTATCTTTGTTATTAGAAAATAAGAACAAAGATATACATTACAAATACAGACAATATACAAATAAAACAAACAGTGCTTTATTTTTCAGGTACAGTATTTAGCAGTAACATTCAAGAAATTTAATGAAGAAATATTAAAATAAAACACTAGATACACTATATACATCAATTATACTTTTTTTAAAAGCAACTGACTGATGATAAGTTCATCAGTCAAGAGCAGTGAGTGATTTTTTTTCTGTGTTTTGTTGTTATATTAACATTAAAAGAATAGTTCACCAAAAATGAAAATTTCATTTTTCAATTCTTTCAATTCTGTCATAGTGTTTCA
>NW_015544179.1:133748-135068 GCF_001515605.1 Sinocyclocheilus anshuiensis
GCAGCTGTGTTATGAACATGCAAAACTGTATCGCACGCGCGCTACAGTGGTAAATGTATTCATCGCACAGACATGTTTTTCCGTAACTGTACAGCCCTGCATTACATGAAATAGCTCATTCAAGACAGCACTAAATAAAAAAATAGCATGCAATTTTCATGATCCCTCTTATTTTTTAAATTTTTATTTTTTTATTATTATTATGAACATTTTGCATATTCTGCAAGGGGTATGTAAACTTGTGTGCACAACTGTATGTGTGTGTGTGTGTGTAAGAGAGAGAGAGTGAGTGAGTGAGTGAGTGAGTGAGTGAATGAATGAGTAAATCTTAGGGCAATATTTTGAGAGTGCTTTATTTGTTCTAATTATTGGAATTTAAATACATTCATCTACAGATCATCTACAACTTTTCATAAATTTGCCTCATTGCCTCATTATAATTTAGAGATGGATGACTCTGAATAAAGAATATATTAAAAATGTATATTCATTCATTCACTCATGGTGCTACAAGCTCAATGAAAAGCATTTTCATTGAAAAACTCTTACAGACCATTGTAGTAGACTGATTTTTTTCCGAAGCTCACAGTTCCCTAGCGAACCATCATAATTCAGGGTTTTAATCACTAATATGAACTCTGCTTAACTTGATCCAGTAACATCATTCAGCACGTTGAAGAGGATGATTTAAACATGCACTGAGTGAGGTCCGTTTGACTCCCCTGCTGCATCCTGATCCCGACAGGGTGAGAGCAATCCCAGGCATTAGCTGTAAATCCAGGCTTGTAGGAAAGTCAAGAATGATAATGATAATCCCAGCAGACTCTTTTTAGAGAATCATAAAAATCTGCATACTGAATTTTTAGAGAAGCATAATTCTGAATAAAGGAAGGTCAAGATTATTGAAGCTATAGCGACACACGAGCACCTTTGGGCTGAATTATTATTTCAACCCACTGAGAATACTCAACCTCTTACTTATTAACAAATCAGCATTCAACTTGCTTCATGATAAGAGCAGCATGGCATGAATTTGAGACTAGTTTCATACGTAAATAAATATGTTAGGAATAAAATCACGTTCACTTACATATATTTTCCAGTAGAGAGCATATCAGGTCAGTGAGATTTAATTTTAAAGAGTTGAATACTTTTAATCAGCAAGGACACATAAAATTTATCAAAAATTACAGTACAGACATTTAAAGTTACAGAAGATTTCTATTTCAAATAAATGTGTTCTTTTGAACATTATATTCATCAAATAATCCTAAAAATGAAATGTATCACAGTTTCCACAAAAAAAAAAATAATAATAAT
>NW_015544179.1:135262-137517 GCF_001515605.1 Sinocyclocheilus anshuiensis
CAGTGGTAAAGAACCAAAACTCCATCGGTGACAGAAATGTGAAACAAAAAAACATTGGGAACAAAACCAGGCTCAGTTGGGGGGGACAAATCTCCTCTGGCCAGATGAAACCAGCAAGGTGTGGTTTAATTCCAGGCTGCAATGCACGTCAGACTGAGCAGAGGACTCGTCTGGTTCTGAGCATAAGAGAGTTATTTTACTAGAGTTAAGACATTAAACAGTACATGTGGCATTATGTGTATTATTGTACACAATACATCTTAACTTATGTAATCCTTATGGTGCTTTAACAAAAAAAATAAAAAATACATAAAATAAATAATAAATAAATACTGTATCTGCACATCAGAGAAATCTGGACCAGCTAAAGACACTGACATGGTTTGGGTTAGAGGTCATTCTTGTATGTTAAATTTGAAGCTACTACTGTGTTTTGCATAATTTAAACACATGATAATATGACAGGATTCTGGTTTTGTAGTCTAAGAAAGAGAGTTTAGAACCCAAAGCCTCAAGTAATATAATGAATAAAGAGGGCAAATCTGTAATCTCAGATTGGTATATGGTGTATGATCACACTGTTCCCATTAACATTTGACAGTCGTATCAATCTTATTGGTGAATTGATTGTATTCCCTGTCCGTGTCATTTAGAACATGGATGCAAAGGAAGAAATTAACAAGATGGTTTACATTAAGTACATTTACATGCTATTTCATTAATGAAATTTCATTTTAAAACTTTTGACTTGCTCAAATTTCCAGTAATATGTTTTATCTGCCATCCGATCCCCTGTTTTCCATTAAATGGATTCTAGCCACGGACATTTGGATGTACACAGAATTTCCAAAATCACATCGAGGGAACATTACGGGTTTCCACTCCACTTTGATTGATAGCGAAAGCCTGAGCTTCAGAGAGCACCATGGGGCATGTCAATATTGAGCGCACAGACCCATTCTTCCCATTTCATGGGGACCTCTTCATTAGACAAGCTGTGTTAAAAGTCCACCCTGACTCATTTTCCAATAGATTTTGCATGGCATATAGGGTCCCCCATGGCTGGCCTCCCTATGGGCTCTCGGCCCAACACTGCTTTTAAAGTGATTATGTGTTTAGTTTCAGCATGTCATTGATTCAGTCCCATACTGTTTGGTCACCATTATATATATATAAGAATATATAATAATTATAATATATATATATATATATATATATATATATATATATATAAACTTAAAAGAAAAGCAAAACAAAACAAAAGAAAGCAAAAAAAAAAGGAAAAACAAAACAAACAGTAAAAGAAAACAAAACAGAGCCAAGCAAACTATAATAATAATAATAATAATAATAATAATAAATTAATTAATTAAAAAAACTTTTTGCCCAGTGCCAGACAAATATTTAGGGCTAAAATAATTATTATACAATTATTTCATAATTTAAAGTTATTTAATACTGGACATGTTATATTTCTCCTATTGTCTCTTTATATTATGCATCATTCTTTCTGGTGCGATTGTACCTTAGTCCATTGTTTTGTTAAAGTTTGCATTTTTTTATGTATATTAAATATTTTTATCCTGACTGTTGTTTTAAATATTAAAGCATTTTTTTTTTCAGAATCAACGTCAACTAAAATGTACAATGTTTATATCCAATAACGAAATGTTTGTTTTATTGTATATTTTTATACATGTTTAATATCCATACCATGGCTGTAGTTGTAAATATTAAACCTTGTTTTCTTTCCAAATCTGTTGCATTTAAAAATGTACAGTATAGCTTAAATTCAAGAACCAAATCTCATATTTTTCACATAAAATTGTTGACACTAACACAAATATTTTGTTATAGTTTTCCAAAACGTATATTATTTCCGTATATTATTTAATATGTTGTAAATCATATATAATCATATATAATACTGCAACACCATTGAACAATGCATCTTGTAACAAAAGTTTATTTGATTAAAGCTTGATATAAACGTCTCAGGTTACTTATGTAACCATGGTTCCGAGTAGGGAACGAGACACTGCGTCCTCTAGGGGTCGCTATGGGGAACGCCTCGTCGTGACCCGTGTCTGAAGCATACATTGAAAAAACACCAACAACATGTTGGCCGGCGACAGCCATGACGTCACTACCGGTGCGACTAAAGTATAAATAGGCGCCGAGAGAACACATCATCCAATTCTTCGTCTGAAGCTTGCGTTCGCAGCATGGCAAGAAACCTAGAGGACGCAGTGTCT
>NW_015544179.1:137709-137900 GCF_001515605.1 Sinocyclocheilus anshuiensis
GAAGTTCCTACCTAACCTCGGTCAGGTGGAGAGATGGTGGTTACAGGGTAATTAGGAAGGGGAAGATAAGGGCAGATATTAAACCCCCTGAGGGAAATGAGTAGATACTCAAGTATAACTCCGATCCGGACGAAAGCGCTGATGCCTTGTCTGGATCACATCCCTTAGGTCTTGCCTACCTCCCTTTGACC
>NW_015544179.1:138378-147790 GCF_001515605.1 Sinocyclocheilus anshuiensis
ACTAGCCTTCTGTGCCCGTCTCTGATCCTCAAACCGAGACAGGCCAGGACCCCTATGTTGTTCGGGCTCAGACCTGGACCTTCGTGGAATGAAGGATTTGAAGGCTGCTGAGTGCGCCTTCGCCTCCCTGAACTTCCAGACCACCGTCTCAACGGAGGTATCAAAAAGTTCAGAGGGCGAAACCGGGGCATCGAGAAGAAAGCCCCTTTCTTTCCTCCTGATGTCTGCCAGGTTCACCCACAGATGCCTCTCCGTCACCACCATAGCCGCCATGGATCTGCCCATAGCAGAGGCGGCCTGCTTAGTAGCACGGAGAGCGAGATCCGTGGTGCGGCGCAACTACCTACCTCATCAGGAGAAAGGCCCTCGCCTTTATCCAGGTCTTTCAGCAGGTCAGCCTGATATGCCTGGAGCACCGCCATCGTGTGCATTGAAGCGACAGTCTGACCTGCTGC
Source organism: Sinocyclocheilus anshuiensis (assembly GCF_001515605.1). NCBI lineage: Eukaryota > Metazoa > Chordata > Actinopteri > Cypriniformes > Cyprinidae > Sinocyclocheilus > Sinocyclocheilus anshuiensis. Next base: position 138,834 of record NW_015544179.1, read on the forward strand.
TGCGTATGCCCTGCCATTCAAGCGAGATGTAATCTGAAGGGGCTTGGATGGCAAGGAGGGAGTTTTGAGAGAGGATGTCTCACCCATAGAGATATAGCTGACTAGCGTCTCTTCTACCGGGGGCATCCTCTCATAGCCGTTTTCGCGCATCGCGACCTGCCTCGCTGTGGCACGATCCATAACTTCCAAGAGCTCATCATACGGAGGGCAGGACGATTGGGAAGGCTCAGCCTCAGCTTCTTCGCCCTCCTCAGACATTTCCTGCTCTTCCTGGGCTGAACCCAGCAGAGCACTGCCCCCTGGATCAGAAGATGTTAAAGAAATAACATCATCCTCCAGCGGCTCAGCTCGCCATAACGATAGGAATATAGATCGCTCTTACCACGGAAATGCACGCTTCAAACAAAACAGTCAGTGAAGACGAAGAAGAGGATGATGTGTTCTCCTGGCGCCTATTTATACTATAGTCGCACCGGTAGTGACGTCATGGCTGTCGCCGTCCAACGTGTCGTTGGTGTTTTTTCAATGTATGCTTCAGACACGGGTCACGACGAGGCGTTCCCCATAGCGACCCCTAGAGGACGCAGTTCGAAGTTCCCATGAAAGGGAACCAGAGTTAAGAATGATTTTAGTGTATTTATATATTAGTATATTATATATATTTTGTTGTATTTATATATTATTTATATATTAGTGTATTTTAGTGTATTTATGATGAAATCCTTTAGTGCCATCTCAAAGCTTTAATTTTAACCCAAAATGATTAATATTCCTTCTTCTTGTCGCCTGAAGTTGATTGACCCAGGTGTTTTCAGTCAGTGTTCATTTTGACAGGCATTTTTGATTTAGTCTTAGTCTTTATCTTGAGATGAAAATTATGTAGTCTTCAAACAAAAAATAGTCATTAATTCTCTCTTTAGACCAAATCAATTAAGCTTATGAGAAATTTGAATCAAGGATTGAATTTGGAAAAACTTCAATAAATTATGACAATTTAAATTTTTGGGTGAACTATCCCTTTAACAGTAGTGAAAAGGGAGCAACTTATACAAATAATAGTTGTTCATATATAATATATATATATATAATATATAGTTTTTGAAAAAGAAGCAGAGTAAGACAATAAGACAAATACGAAAGAGATACAAATTAAACTCGTTTTTCAGATTTAGTAGGTTTACTTAACATATTTGTTTAACATCTTTTGTGGGTTAACATTAATGACACGGATAGGTACTTAATTAGGAATGTTGTCCCTTTAAGACGGAATGCATGCATGTATGATACACTTTCAGTTTTCACCCACCTGTTTACGTTCACTTAATCCATAACCGACTGTATTTACGTGAGATACTCTACACGATAGACATTTGGACCACTGTGTGTGTATTTGAGCTCTGAGAACTGATCGCGCGCTGTATATGAGAACTGAAGAAGTGGAGCGTGCGCGAGAGAGAGCACTGTTATCAGCGCAATTCCGCCTATCCCGCCTTCACTAACTTTAAGTTAATCGACAACGAATTGTGACTCCCAGGAAAAACGGGACGTCTGGTCACCTTATCCCTACCCCTTCGGGTGCTGAGGCCATTGTTTCAGATCGCTATTTCACGTTTTATTAGCCTATCTGTCCACTGCGGCTGCCATACTGAGACTAGATATGCAAACGCCCCTTATCCGATTGCAATCTAATGACAGGGATGCACATTTTGAAAGAGGACAGTTAGCCTATTCTATAGGATGTATTTTGAATGTCCTGTAGTCCTCAAATAACATATAATCCCGTCTCGTCTAGTTAACGAAGACACGGCATAAATTTCGTCATAATTTCGTCAACAGATATTAGTTTTAGCTCGTCAACGTCTCGTCTTAGTCACAGAAAAAATGTTCGTTAACGAATATATTTCGTTGTCGTCTTCGTTGACGAAAATAACACTGTTTTCAGTTCATGCCATCATCCAATATTTGTTGCTGCTCTTCTTACAAATAGTGCCCTATGTTTACCTAGTTTGGTGTAAAAGATCATCAGACAAATCCTTGCAGATTTTATGGATAAAATTTTGATTTTCACAAGAATAACCAAATTATGCCTTAACAAATTTGACAATGTCAAAGGCTGTTTCCAGCCTTTCATCAGTACTGGGTCACAGAAAGATTCTACAATGGATTAGAAATATCCAATTCACCCAGCACTCTCTTTGTTTTCAGTCTTATAAAGTACCCTGTTATAGTGTGAAAAATCAGTGTGAGTCTGTTCGAGTAAATCAAACTGAACTGCAAACAATTTCAGACCATTTTGCAAACCTGTTTGACCAATTAGATCAAAAGAGTGATTCATTTGTGGATCTGGCATCACTAGTTTTGATTCCAAACAGCTGCTAGACAACACACAGGACATGACTGCTAAAATACTATTAGGGGAAAATTATTTGCAGGTCAGTATGGTAATCTCCACCGTCAGAAAGGATTTATCAGTAATATTTTACTGGGACACAGCTGCATTTCACTGGGGCTTGTATTCCAATAAATAGGGTCTAGTGATGCCCCTGGTTGTATCTTGACAATATTTTGATCTACTAAAGTGACGCTTGGCAAGTGTCATAGCCACAATGATCTTAACATAGCCACAGAGTATGGTCACAGCATCACCTACCTACATTAAGGACTCGGGAGCAACCAATGTTCCTTAGCCTTTGAAAGGAAAAGAGGGTTTATGCCTGATCACTTTACCCTAATGGTGCATTATGCAGACTGCACTCAGTTCTCAGTCTTTAGATTCCTTGCATCAAGCGATGACACCAAATTGTATGCTATTATTATTATTATTATTATTATTATATTATTATTATTATTATTATTATTATTATTATTAGTTCTGTTTTTACAGATTAATTGAACTGCTTTATTGTTTTGTAGTTAAATGTCAAACCAAATTAATTTTGATCAGTCATTTCAAACATAATTTCCAAATTATTATTATTCTTCATTGATTTTCATCTGGTTGCCTGTGGGGAACATTTCCTCAATCCAAATGCACTTAAGATAATTAAATGTTTTTATGTGTGTTCTAACCAGCATAGCAGCAATGTACTTGGGCCAGAATTAGTTTTAGCATTACAGATATTTGTCTTGTTTTTGTTCATTATATATTTCCAGATGAGCAAGTTGCTGATTAAGTCTAACAGAGCCTGTAGCAAAATAACAAATTGCATTTGTCCTCATTCCATTACTTTTATATTGTATAAGTGTACCTATTGCTTGCTTCCTTAAGCAAATTAAACACCTACACACATTATATACAATATGTCTATAGGTGTATATAACTCCGCCAATGCCGGTCCCAAGCCCAGATGCAAAAGGAGGAGGGTTGGGCATCGGGCTAGCAACCCATCCCCGTAAAACAAACAATTGCTATGGAAACAGCAAGAATAAATGGAAATTTTGGTCCAACAAGTGGGATTTCAGCTCTGAGTAATATGACGGCATCGGAACAAACCGGCAGCGGCGTCCGATGCCCGATATCATAAACTATTTTCTCCGCCAGAAATATTACAAGAATTGGAACGTGGAATGTAAGAACTCTATCAAAGTGGACTATGGGCTTTCGATGTCTACCGGCTGGACATCCTTGGCGTCAGCGAGGTCAGATGGACGGCAAATGGCTGAATTAGCAGTAACGGCAAGACCATCTTGTATGCAGGTCATGAAGAACAGCACGAATGTGGAGTAGGCCTTATCCTGAGCAAACGAGCGATGAAAGCACTCCTCGGCTGGAAGCCCGTCAACGATCGGCTCATCACAGCCTGTTTCGCCTATGGACACGCCAAAGTGACCGTGGTGCAAGTTTATGCACCTACGGACAGTGCAGATGACGCGCCAAAGGACGACTTCTACGAAAAGCTCCAAGACGTCTTCGATGACATCCCAAATCACGAACTGAAGATCCTGAAATGGGATTTCAACGCCCAATTCAATGTGGCGACCGTCGAGGACTCGAAACCGTGATCGGTGCCCACACGTCATCTGCCCTAATCAGTATCAATGGGGAGAGGCTGGTGTCATTCTGCGAACATAACGGGTTGTGCATCGGGAACACATACTTTCAACACCAGCAAATCCACAAGAAGACCTGGCGATCACCAGACGGGCAAAATTTAAATGAGATCGACTTCATATGCATCAGCCAAAAGTGGAGGTCATCAATGCGCAATGCGAGGGTCTACAGATGAGCAGGCGTTGGATCTGATCATTACCTAGTCAGGGCGGATATCAAGCTCAAGCTCTGTAACCAAAGGCAGCCCATACCAAAGAGACCGTTCGTGATCGAGAAGTTCAAAGGCCCCTCCACCGCAGATGCTTTCACCCTGGAACTGTGCAACCGCTTTGCCCCTCTTGAAGAGATGGCGAATGTAGAAGACCTCTGGGGAAACCTCAGAGATACCACCACGGAATGCGCCCAAAACATAATTGGGAGGCGTCGAGGAAGACGGAAGGGACAGTGGATCCAAGATCGATCGTGGAAGTTGATCGATGAGAGAAAAGCCACGAAGCCTAAAAAGGGACCAGGCTAAAACAGTGGACGAGATGGAAGAAGGAAGCCGAAGATACGCCGGGCTGGGCAGACTTGTGAAGAAAAGCTGTTGGAAGGATAAGAAGGAATGGCTAGAGCGTAAAGGTGCCGATGCGCAGGAAGCTGCTGACCGAAACGACTCCAAGACCTTGTACCACATAGTCCATGAATTGACTGGAACAAAGAGTAACTCCAGCGTTCCGATCAAGGACAAAAACGGGAAGCTTGTGTAAGGTCAAAAATTATCAAAGACTTCTGCTTTCCTGTCCCAAACCTATCTTCAGTAACAAAAGGGTCATTTGGCGTTCCTGAAGGCACAGAAGTGCTGATATCGATCAAGGCCTGCAGGCCAACATGTGTATACATCGGGGGTCTGCTAATTGTCACACCTTTTGCCCAGTGGGTGAAGTTGTAATCTGCTGATTGGTCAGTTTGAATGTCTCACATTTGGTTTTTAGTCACATGGTCAAGGAAGGAATAAATGAAGATTGTAACTGTTACTCTGGCTCTTTTCTTGGCTGGCAATCTCTCTTTCTTTGCTGGGGCCCTTTTCTTGGGGCTCTACTCTCTCTCTCTCTCTCTCTCAGGTAACATTTTACATTCATGTTGGGTACATTTAACTGTTTGTTTTACCATCCTTCAAGTGTGACCATAACAAAATACTGTTATTAAACCATTTCAATTATGAATTATGTGCTGTCTTGATTCATCATTAACTTTAAAGTGCTACCTATTGCAATGCAATATAGTCACACAATAGCAACGGTCTCCCACGTATTTTGCTATTCTAACTGCGCTTATTTCCGTCATTGGTATAAGTGGAAGTGTTTCAGTGTTCCCTTACTTGGTCATGTTCCTGTTCTCGTTGTCTCATTATTAGTTGATTTCCCGCACCTGTCTGTCCCTCGTTACGTTTAGTATAAATGTGTAATCTGCCTCATGTTTCCTTGTCGGGTCTTGAACGTCTTCCTTGTGCTCTGTGTCTCTCTGTTGGATTATTAAAGACTCTCGTCAAGGACATCATTGCAGATCTCAAGGCTAAACTTAAGGCACAAGAGTTCATGTCTCCCAAAACGCTTAACAGCAATGGGGCTAAAAAGCATGTTCACTTCTTAGAGGAATTGACTTGCTGTGATGATTCTGGAATGATTTGTTCAGAGGAAGCATGTGCCACTGCTCAAAAAAGTGTGCCGATTTCAGTTCTTAAGGTGATGCGGCACCATAATAGCGCAGAGTCGTGGACCAGAACGCATGGTGTGAAGGAAGCATTAGAGAGTCATGAAAATCCTCAAACTTCAGGAGAACACAGCAAACAACCTTGTGGCAAAGAGAGCTGGTTTTGTAGTTCCTGTAACAAAATAGGCCATACAGAGGAAAAATGCTGGTCACTGGGTAGGGGTAGACCTCCACCTTATTTTCTGAAAGATAGGAAACCCCTTTCTAAAGGCAGGTATCAATGCTCATTTGCAAGTAAAACTCTTAGTGAGTTGACTGCATTGTTTATGCAAGGCCTCCAGCTACTGACTTTACTTTGTGGCAGAACGGAAAACTCTGTATGCCACTTGTTTACTTTCACTTTCATTTCACAACTCAATGACGTAAAGGGAGCGTGCATATCAATTAATGGGAGAAGCAAATATAAGAGCGAGGCTCACACACCTGGGAGAAGAGACGTCACAAGTGAACACAGTTCTCGTGAGAGTTGAGGGAAGAGAAGTTGAGTTGGAGTTACTGTGTGGAGTGTGGCTCGTGTTCCTGTCGGCCTGACGCTTCCAGACCGGCTGTTTACATTGAGTTCATGAACGGGCGCAAAGTACCTTCACGCATGAGCTTCATTCAGCCATCCAAATAGGAAAGTCGGTCGTAAAAGGATCATCGTTGAGGCCACTGTGGTCCCTAGACACTCTTCATAAACCTTGTGATCTGCTACACTTGGGTCAGTGATGCAAAAAGCCATTCTCTCACACAAACAATCTAGCACACGCGCACTCAGTCCCACACGCACATACGTACACCTGCATGTGCTATTCAAACACGCACTACCGATGTGTTCATTTAATTTCGTTTTTCTAGTTTATCGAGCCTGATTATATACATATATATTGTTTTGTTGATTTGTTTATTTCCCTTACTCCTACAAACTACTTATTCATTGTGTTTTCCTTACATGGACAAATTGGGATTTATAATGGGACATGTGAATCTACTGTTACAAGACCTGTTACAATGAACTTTGACGTATCTGCACGTATCTGACGTATCTTATGGGTAAAAAAAATATATACCAAGAACAAAGAGAAAATTAGTAGTGGAGTCTGAAATTGTTCTATGATTCTTTGTTTTTTTTTTATCTGATCATTTGTAAAAAAAAACAATTATTTGTTGTATTTGATTGTGGCTGTTTTTTTTTATTGTTTGGTGTTGATCAAACTAGTTTTGACTGTTTTTTATTTTTTTGGTGTTGTTGAGTAAACCCTTTTTTGTTAATTAAAAGTTTTTGATTGGAAAAAAAAGAGAGACAAAAGACTCTGTGAAAATTGAGTTTGTTGAATGTAACCGGTGGTTATTTTAAGCTATCCTGGGTTTTTTTTTGGCAGGCTTATACCTGTCTGGCGCCCGAAAAAGTTGACTTAAAAAACAATTGATCGAAATATTGACTGTAAATTGTTTTCTGGGGGCCCACCACTGTTACAACTTGCTAGTGGGTTAGCAGCTTAATAGCAATGAGTTTAATATGGAAACATCCAAATTTCAATTATGCTGTTTATATTTTCAAATGTGTAATTGTGCTTAAGACATTGTGCACATAGAACACACAGTATAGTTGTTTGTGCTACTACATGTACATATAGACCATTTGGGTTTATTCTTTAAAAAAAACACATGACTGCTTTACTGTAAGTGTGTGAAACACTTAGGTTAAAGGTTGTAGATGCTACATGCATACTAGACCATGTGTCTTGTGTAAAATTGGAATAACTGTAATACTGGAATTTCATAGCAATTTCAAGTTGCATGTGTATCTATGTTGAATTTGTTTGTCTCCTGAGTGGTACACTCTGCTATTTTCCATATAGCTGCAGTGATCCATGTACAGGAGCATAGAATTGCCATGTGGCCACAGTGTGATTCACAATTGTCTTAACAATGAAAATGCTTTCCTCACAACAGGATTCAGCTCTGAACTTTGCACTTTATCATGCTCCTTAACAAAAAACACTGGTATGGAACCATTTTGAGCCAGATCACACCTCATACTCATATTCTCAGGCTGGCTCCCTGTTACAACAAGACCAAATTTGCATCACAATTGTAAAACTTCCTTGCCTTTGTTTGGAGCATGATTACACTGACACATAGCCACAGCTAAATGCAGACACATATACTACCATTTGATCTTCACACTTCTTTATGCACCAAGAGCTTGCAACACTCCAAAGAGAAAGGAACAATTGAAATCGCATCATATGACCCCTTTAAGTCTATACATCTGGACTGTATTATAATAGTGAATTTCATCCAATCATTGTTTGTTTTGGCTTCTTTGGGTATACCTAATAACTTAGCTATCATCTCATCAAGTTTCAAATGTAAATTAGTATTTCTCACTTTTGCCTAAGTACAAACATTTTCTGTATTTGGTTACACTGAATATTTTGCTTATACTCTTACTGATGAAGGGGGGTGATAAAATCAGCAATTGTTGATTTTATTATAATGCAGTTTATTGTAATGTTTCCAAAAACAGTGTAAGAGCTTTTCAGATCATCTTTTGTTCTCACCTTGACATCTTTTTAAGTACATCGATTCCGTGTCCTGCCTCAGAAAGATGGACAAGCGGGTTCCACCATCTTCATTGCCTGTTCTTGTGGAGGTGTGAAGTATTCGATGGATGATTTGCATATCTATGAAGGATGCAACACCATTTGATGAAGTTCTCTCACACAGGGCTGAAAGGAAAGCTGCAATTGTAACACGTCTGGACCAGAAGACTGAAGATGACATCTGCACACAACAGAAAGCATGTTTCTATGGACTGTGTCACCTTTTGCCTCTTTAGGTGTGGCCAACGGTGCCAAGGGGGGACTTTGTAAGGTCAAAAATTATCAAAGACTTCTGCTTTCCTGTCCCAAACCTATCTTCAGTAACAAAAGGGCCATTTGGCATTCCTGAAGGCACAGAAGGGCTGATATCGATCAAGGCCTGTAGGCCAACATGTGTATACATCGGGGGTCTGCTAATTGTCACACCTTTTGCCCAATGGGTGAAGTTGTAATCTGCTGATTGGTCAGTTTGAATGTCTCACATTTGGTTTTTAATCACATGGTCAAGGAAGGGATAAAAGAAGATTGCGTTTCTTTAGTCATTCGGCAATCCTACAGCCTGAACC
>NW_015544179.1:159052-159463 GCF_001515605.1 Sinocyclocheilus anshuiensis
ACCACCCTTACACTTTTGATCGCCCAAGACGAACAGAACAACCTGTGGATGCAATATTTCCGGGAGACATTCAATCAACCAGATCCGACCACCACGTACGATTTCGATGTGGAGGATGCCCAGGAGGAGCTTCAGGTGAACACTGGTGACATCACCATCGAGGAAGTGAAGATTGCGATCAAAAGCCTAAAGAACAACAAGACGGCTGGCTTGGATGAAATAATGGTGGAGATCTTGAAGTACGGAGGGCAGCCCATGGCGGAGAAGCTAACGTCGCTCTTTTAACAAATGCTGGCGGAATGGCGAAGTCCCAGAGGACTGGCGAAGGGGTGCCATAGTCAAGATTCCCAAGAAAGGCAAAATTTCCAAGTGTTCCAACTGGTATTCTGATCAGAATATATGTATATATAT
>NW_015544179.1:159776-160688 GCF_001515605.1 Sinocyclocheilus anshuiensis
ATCAGCGCTTGTGGAAAGAGCAAGCCGGTTTCCATGGCCGAAGGTCATGCAGTGAGCAAATCTTCGTCCTCCGTAACATCATCGAGCAGTGCGTCGAATTCCGGCATCCTCTAGCCATCAAATTCATAGACTTCAAAAAAGCTTTCGACAGCATCCACCTCGGCGGATCCTGCACTTGTTCGGGGTACCGGAGACCTTTGTCACCATCGTCAAGGACCTGTACCTATGCTCGAGCTGCTGCGTCAAGACCGAGAATGGCCACACAGACTTCTTCGAGATTGCGACTGGGGTCAGGCAAGGATGAATCATGTCCCCCCTTCTCTTCCTCGTCGCCCTTGACTACATCATGCGGCGAGCTGGAGCATGCGTTGGGGCCGGTATCCACTGGTCCGAACTCGATCGTCTATGCGACCTGGATTTCACCGACGACATCACCCTGCTCGAAGAAGATGAAGAAGAATGATTGCTGCCCGATATGCTACATAGCATGGGAGGAACTAAGTCTAAGCATGGTGTATTTTTATTTGTTTTGTTAATAAAAGTTCTATGCGTTTGACGTTGTATTTTGTTGTTGCTTGAATTGAATTGTCGCCGAATTGCCACTAATTTGAAAGTGAAAGTAAAATGCACGCGGCGCTTTTGCGAGCTATTTAAAAGTGAAGCGAGAAAAAGAGGGAAAACTCAAACAAACTAAACCCCCCAGATACCAGTATAACTGGTGTTGTCACTCGTTGATTAACTAGTGGGAAAATATCCTCACCGTCACAACCCTAGATTTGTTTCTTACACACACGCAGCTTTTGGCTTTAAAATATGTTAATTGATGGACTGGATTGGTGTGGATTACTTGTGGATTATTGTGATGTTTTTATCAGCTGTTTGGACTCTCATTCTGACGGCACCCATTCACTG
>NW_015544179.1:161642-166538 GCF_001515605.1 Sinocyclocheilus anshuiensis
TTTTTTACTAGTGGGTGCAGGACACTATAGTTAACTCATGTAAGTGAGGATAGCAAATTAAAGTAAACTGTGACATATTATACCCAAAAATTCTTCATACAGTGAACTACTAGTAAAACTGATAAAAATTTGGGACCAAAAATTATTTGACCTGACCATGTTTTGCTTAAGTGTGGCATGGTTCAGAGTGCCTTCTTGGCTCCTCTTGTTGTCTGGGCAGTCAGTGCTTATCTTGCAGCAGGAGTGCACAGATCACGAGCCGACTCTCCCCCACCTGTCGCTTATTCCCCCACTCCCATATATGTCTCTGCTTTTCTGTCCTTCGTCGTGAGTAGATTGTTTTGTTTGAGTCAGTGTTCTGCTGTTTTGTGTTAACTCAAGCCTTACTTACCCTTGTTCACCTGTGCTTAAGGATTTGTAGTCCCGGAGATCTGGCAGTTTGTATGGTCCTCAGTCTCTGCCGGCCAGCTCTGGAATCTCCGTCGACCTGTGCGGTGTTTAATTAAAGTTTATGTTATTTTGTGTTTTCTGGCGAGAATAAAGATCTCCTCTCTCAGTATTCCTCTGCATCTGAGTCCTCAATTTATCCCAGGCTGTGACAAAGTGTTATCTGACATTATCAAGATGAATTTGTTCTGACACAGTTTATATATATATATATATATATATATATTAATCATGACAACTCTCTGAAGATTTTAGCATGGTGATGTATATGACAATGTTAATGTATTTGGTCTTGGCGGAATAGATCTGCTACACTGCTGCTGAATTGCTGCTGCTGTTGGTTATTGCTGTAGTTGTACATTATTGCTGCTGCTGCAAGCAAGTACAGGAACTTGCTACTGCCAATGCATATGGCGATACAGTGCCGTGAGTATTTAAGACATACTGCTGCTGCACAAATAGCATATATTAACCCCCATGACCATGAGTATTTAAGACATACTGCTGCTGCACAAATAGCATATATTAACCCGTAGCAGATCTATATAGGTGGAGCTGGGGAAGGTGGAGGGTTTCAGAGAAACTCTGAAAGCACACTGCAGGAATCTCTAATGAATGCTAGCCAGCCATATAACTGCAAGGCAATAAGCTCATTGGCTGCATATGCAGCATGAACCAATCAGCTGTGCCAAGTATTTTAACTCTCTGAATATCATCGGTTACGTTAAGAACCCGTCGCCTGCGCCATCTAGAGTTTCATGACTGAACTATATATTTCAATCATGACAACTCTCTGAAGATTTTAGCATGGTGATGGATATGACAATGTTAATGTATTTGGTCTTGGCGGAATAGATCTGCTGCGCTGCTGCTGAATTGCTGCTGCTGTTGGTTATTGCTGTAGTTGTAGATTATTGCTGCTGCTGCAAGCAAGTACAGGAACTTGCTACTGCCAATGCATATGGCGATACGGTGCCACGAGTATTTAAGACATACTGCTGCTGCACAAATAGCATAAAAAATAACCCCCCAACAAAGCTGGAAGAAGAAATAAAAACAATTAAATATGTATGCTGCTGCTATACATACCCTTGCTTAAAATCTTAAAATATGCTTAAAATCATCCCTATAAGGCAGAAGGATTATAAAAGATAAACCCCCGCAGAACAAGCAGATCTACTGCCCAGACATACAGGTGCATCTCAATAAATTAGAATGTCATGGAAAAGTTCATTTATTTCAGTAATTCAACTCAAATTGTGAAACTCGTGTATTAACCCTTTAACAGTCACACTAAGAAATACATTTGCAAAAAATTATTTATTGCTAAAATTATGTTCCTGACACCACATTGAGCAACTTTTCAGTTTTTTTTTGTCAGATGACCCCTTCACTTAGCAGATACACAAGTCAACCAGCTGCCCAGTTAGGGTAATTCTCGGCATGTACTCATTTGTGCACCTAAAGTTGACGTTTTTTTCATATAAAAACATTACAGACAGTAGAATATGTTAACAACATCCATTAATTTATTTAAAAAACATGTTTTTATTATAACAAACAATAAATACATTGTATAAAGTGCAAAGGTCAAAGAAATATAATAGAAATTCAATAAAATTTAGTAAATACAACAAAATAAATGATAATAAATACAAACAATAAATATTTTTTATATTATATTATAAATAATTCACACAATAATAAATTTAGTGATAATCTATATAAAATGTATGATAAAAGACAACTAGCCAATGTAATATAAAAGAACAAATTACTGATATGGTGTATAGATATGATATGATATGATATATGTAATATGTAACAAATCACTGTTTTTTGTTCTTCAAACAATGGAACCACTTCTCATTAGCTAACTCTGGAGATGGATTATAATAAAAATAATACAATTAGAATAAAATATCAAATACATACACTGTATGGGTGGAAGTGTTGGGACGCCTGACCATTTGCACCAACAGGAACTTTAATGACATTGCATTCTAATGCAACGACTCCCTCTGATGAACAGAAATCGACAACACCTCGGTCTCGCTTCACCATCTCCTTGTTGCTCATCAATGTTGCACCACCTGAAAGAAATGGAAATGAGAATTTTTTTGTGTGCGAGTATATATTCTAATAACACTAATTCAGTTTTCTATTAAAAACACAAGATTGTGTACAGTATATCTGCATCAGAAGAGAAAAATGTGTATGCATGCTCAACCCTCTACATTGCGAGTAAATCACTCACATATGCGACTAAATCTTCACTCTGGGCGACTAAATGTCTAATATTAGCCAATTGCTAATAAATTGTCAGATTTTACTCGCCAGTGTGTGAGTTGGAGGCTAAGTATAAGTTTAGCTCATATATTTTCACTCGACGAACGCTCTCTGACTGAGCGCTTTAGTGGTTTTCAGTGTTTTACAGTGTCGAGCGATCTGTGCCATTTTTCAGTTCATCTGAATGGATCCACAGCGCACCTGTATTTGACGTACCGTAAGCTCTAGTGTGAAGGCGTACGACTCGCCGTTGCTTTGTCTCACACACGCAGCGAGAGCGAGAGAGAGAGAATTGTAGAGAATGTAGCGCGTGCTACATGTAAACGATATTCTTTGTTGTATTTTGCTGTTAAAATAACATAATTCCTTTGGAATTCTTCAGCTTTTAAGAACTGCCGGTTTCTCCGGCAGTGGGCGGAACTAATGCGCAAATGGCAATCTCATTGGCTGGTCCTCACCTATTATCGTCCCTGTTCTGATTTTAGCAAATCAGTTCAAGCGAATGCACACAACCTGATTAATGTTCATTAATCCAGCAGCTCATTAATCCTTATTGCATTTTTTATTGTTCTTATTAGTAGAATTCATATAATTATTATCTTATCAGTATTTTTGTTAGTTTTTTCCGTTGAGTGAATAATTCAATGGTTCATTTATAGAAGTTTCTCATTTCCCATTATAAAAGTCTCCTTTCAAAGGTAGTGGCTTCAGTAGGTCGCATATTTTGGACTCATATGTAATTGAAGCTGTTCCATTTCAGAAAAGCAACCATTATATTCAAGAGTAAGAAATTACATTAATTACATTGATTAAGCCTCACAAGAAAAAAACAGCTGCACAGTTGGAACACTGCTCTACCAATTAGATTTGAGGATTTGAACTAACTGTTATACTGTTATATAAAAGAATTTGGACACTTTGTGTGTGTGTTTGTGTGTGTATATATATATATATATATATATATATAATATATATAATATGTCTAGCGAGTAAACTAAAAAATGTACTAGTCAATGGTGATTCAATTGCCAAGGTGTCCGTAGAGGGTTGATGCTTGATGCATGGTGTGGTTATGTGTGAGGATGTGGTTGTATAATTAACAATTAACATGATTAACATCACTGAATGTACATTACCTGAACGATTTGCCCTGACGGTACCCACACTTCTCAGTCCGAGGTTGGTGTGCAGTGTCTTCACCAAGTCGAAGCTGGTAAAGAAGTTGTCGTAGAATACCACAGTTGCCTCTTTGTGTGTGATAGTGTTGCAGAGTATTGAGACAACTTTGGCACCTAGGGAGAGGTCTTCCAAGTCCAGATGTGCATGCTCTTCCTTGTTGAAGAATGTTGTGGCCCCTTGGTAAAGGATGAAGTCGTGGATAATGCCAATGGAGCTGGCTCGACAGAATATCTTAAATCCCCACTTATCTGGGTTGTTTTTAATATACTGCCGGAGTTTGCCAGCTCTGGTGCCCTTGTAAGCCACCATCACTTCATCAACACTCTGCCTGTTGGTGGGGGGAATGAGAAGGCATTGTTCTCTGAGTATGTCAAAAAGAGGGCGAATCTTATGGAAGCGGTCAGTGCAGCCTTCCATCTGGAAGTTGTCGTTGAAGTGGACATTTCTTTGTAGCACTTTAAAACGCTTCACTGACATGGTATCAGCCACTGGTGGGAATCGTGACTCACAGGCCCAGTAATCTTCTAAAGAGGGAAATTCAAAAACTCCCATGTACAGCAAAATTGACAAAAAATCTTTCATTTCAGCAACTGTGGATGTCCCGGTCTGTTGAACTGAGTACTGGTTGGTATGCTCAGTTATGTGCTCAATCATCTGGTCAGTGAAGAGCCTCTTCCAATACATAAATGGTGACTGGACTGACTCTGGAAGCATGAAGACAGGCTCGGGCACAGTGAAAGGTGGAATGTCCTTCTTTACCCATGTGGTCTTTCTGGACTTTGCAGGATGGGAGGGAGTTTGATAGAGGTCTGTAGAGACTTCAACAAGCCTGTTCCTATTTCTCCGTTTCTTTGGAGGGGGCATCAAATCTTCGCTGGGTGGAGGGACATGATCATAATTTTCATCGTCTGGATCACTGAGATCTTCAATCTCAGAATCACATGGATCAGCAAGTAAAAGTGAAATAGTGCTGTAGGCTGT
>NW_015544179.1:167459-169772 GCF_001515605.1 Sinocyclocheilus anshuiensis
TATATATATATATATATACACACATACAAGTCTGGCGAGTAAACTAAAAAATGTACTAGTCAATGGTGATTCAATTGCCAAAGTGTCCGTAGAGGGTTGATGCTTGATGCATGGTGTGGTTATGTGTGAGGATGTGGTTGTATAATTAACAATTAACATGATTAACATCACTGAATGTACATTACCTGAACGATTTGCCCTGACGGTACCCACACTTCTCAGTCCGAGGTTGGTGTGCAGTGTCTTCACCAAGTCGAAGCTGGTAAAGAAGTTGTCGTAGAATACCACAGTTGCCTCTTTGTGTGTGATAGTGTTGCAGAGTATTGAGACAACTTTGGCACCTAGGGAGAGGTCTTCCAAGTCCAGACGTGCATGCTCTTCCTTTTGAATGTTGAAGAATGTTGTGGCCCCTTGGTAAAGGATGAAGTCGTGGATAATGCCAATGGAGCTGGCCCGACAGAAGATCTTAAATCCCCACTTATCAGGCTTGTTTTTAACATACTGCCGGAGTTTGCCAGCTCTGGTGCCCTTGTAAGCCACCATCACTTCATCAACACTTCTGCCTGTTGGTGGGGGGAATGAGAAGGCATTGTTCTCTGAGCATGTCAAAAAGAGGGCGAATCTTATGGAAGCGGTCAGTGCAGCCTTCCATCTGGAAGTTGTCGTTGAAGTGGACATTTCTTCGTAGCACTTTAAAATGCTTCACTGACATGGTATCAGCCACTGGTGGGAATCGTGACTCACAGGCCCAGTAATCTTCTAAAGAGGAAAATTCAAAAACTCCCATGTACAGCAAAATTGACAAACAATCTTCCATTTCAGCAACTGTGGTGTTGATGGATGTCCCGGTCTGTTGAACTGAGTACTGGTTGGTATGCTCAGTTATGTGCTCAATCATCTGGTCAGTCTCGTTGAAGACCAGTCGTACCGTTGCATTCTGAATCATTTGATAAACATAAACATAAACATAAACATGTTATATTTGTCAGATGACTGAACAGAAAATTGAATGTTTATAGCTAACTACCCATCTAGAAACCTGTAGCTATAGCTATTTGATGTTATTCCAAAAAGACTCGGATACAATGGCTATTGTAGAAATAATAAGTACTAGCTCATGTCAAATTATGTAAGGATTAAACTGATTTAAAGATATGACAATCTGAAGATAAAACCAAATACTGTGTAAATAAGGGTAAAATACATACAATTCAGTTTAGTGAGGAAACTGGCTGTATGCCAGTTTATGATCTCATTGCTGAACTAGCGTCAATTAATTTTACCCTAACTGGGCAACTCGACCGAGCGGTCAAGCACATTTTCTGAGGTAACACAGAGATTAATTTTATCACAATGCTTCTGCCATTCAACAAAATATAGTGTTAGGAGGTCTAGAACATGAAATCAGATGTATAAAAATCTTACCTCAACTTTCAGCGTCACTAGTGGCAAGGGTTTGAAGAGAGCGCCACATCAATACACTTCCGGTTTTGTTTCGGCTCCTCAGCGTCAAATATATCCTTGCAGCATAGCCACCCAGTGGATACAATTGAAATTACACCCTCTATTCAATGAGGGGTATAAAGACAAACAGCCAAAACTGCAGTTTGGCAAGTTTTAATTACAGAAATGTGATCACGAAAAAAGGTAAACCGTGCAGTTACAATGCACGTTAAAGGGTTAAATAAATTCAATGCACACAGACTGAAGTAGTTTAAGTCTTTGGTTCTTTTAATTGTGATGATTTTGGCTCACATTTAACAAAAACCCACCAATTCATTATCTCAACAAATTAGAATATGGTGACATGCCAATCAGCTAATCAACTCAAAACACCTGCAAAGGTTTCCTGAGCCTTCAAAATGGTCTCTCAGTTTGGTTCACTAGGCTACACAATCATGGGGAAGACTGCTGATCTGACAGTTGTCCAGAAGACAATCATTGACACCCTTCACAAGGAGGGTAAGCCACAAACATTCATTGCCAAAGAAGCTGGCTGTTCACAGACTGCTGTATCCAAGCATGTTAACAGAAAGTTGAGTGGAAGGAAAAAGTGTGGAAGAAAAAGATGCACAACCAACCGAGAGAACCGCAGCCTTATGAGGATTGTCAAGCAAAATCGATTCAAGAATTTGAGTGAACTTCACAAGGAATGGACTGAGGCTGGGGTCAAGGCATCAAGAGCCACCACACACAGACGTGTCAAGGAATTTGGCCACAGTTGTCGTATTCCTCTTGTTAAGCCACTCCTGAACCACAGACAACGTCAGAAGCGTCTTACCTGGGCTAAGGAGAAGAAGAACTGGACTGTTG
>NW_015544179.1:170837-173684 GCF_001515605.1 Sinocyclocheilus anshuiensis
TGGGCCGGTTTGCCGAATGGCTTAACGCTAGTGAACTATTGCTGTGTGTACCTGATCGGTTGACCAGATAGCTTAAACTAGTGACCTGAGTTAAATGTGTTTCTGGGCTAATGGAGCCCAGATAAATTAACTAGTGGCTTAACAATGTGAACCTGGGTGATGTATATCTCCCAGAGATGTGGCCCCTTTAAGAATGAACGCTCCCTCTTCTGAGTGCATTGCAATGCGGCACGAGTACACGTAAAAACGGGTATATTATTTTCTGCTGCTCATTAAGTTGTTATGGTTAAATAGGTATGGCTGTTAACAGTATTACGTTTATGAAAAACAGTTATACAGGTTCACCTTGACTTAAAACTGTGAACAACTGTGAAACGCCAACTGCAAACCGACCACACTAGTGAGGTGTGCATCTGAAAGCGATCCGTCCGCGGTTAAAGTAAAAATGAACGCCTACAGAAGATATTAAAAGCGCTGGAGATTTCGGGCAAATAAGGTAATCCCCAATTCACTTTATTGTTCTAAATCCATGACGCTTGACGTTGTATTCTCACATAGTACATGAACTAGGAAAACTGCTTGCTGCTGCTGCTAATACTACTGCTGTTATATGAACAAGACATGCTTAGTAATTTACAGTGACGCATTGCTGCCACACACATATTATTTTTCCACTCAATTATGTCGTAATAACGAGATGTTATGTCGTAATAACGAGATGTTTTCTCGTTAAAACGACATCTTTTCTCGTAATAACGAGATGTTTTATCGTTAAAACCAAATTTTTTCTCGTAAAAACAAGATATGTCGTAAAAACAATATAATTATCTCGTTAAAACGACATATTTTTTTTCTTGTAATAACGACATATGTCATAAAAACGATATGTTTTCCCGTTAATATAGATATATGGTAGGCTATATGTGAGCGAGCTAAGCGACTGTCCGCGCTTCTGTCGCCACAGTCTGACATAAACAAGTATCTGCACGCTGCTGAAATAATTTAAATACACTGTTTTAAATGTATTTTAATTTAATCGTTTTAATTGTAGCGGCATGTTTATTAGGATTAATGTCCAATCTGTCTACAGTATAGTGCTATCCAATAACTGCACTCAGACCCATGACTCGTTTAGTATTTAGTTTACATATAGCCTACCATATATCTATAATAACGGGAAAACATATCGTTTTTATGACATGTCATTATTACGAGAAAAAATATGTCGTTTTAACGAGAAAAAGATGTCGTTTTAACGAGATAATTATATCGTTTTTACGAGAAAAGATGTAGTTTTAAGGAGAAAACATCTCGTTATTATGAGAAAAGATGTCGTTTTAAGGAGAAAACATCTCGTTTTTACGAGAAAAGATGTGGTTTTAATGAGAAAACATCTCATTATTACGAGAAAATATGTCGTTTTAACGAGAAAACATCTCGTTATTACAACATAATTGACTGGGAAAAAAATATGTGTGTGACATCAATGCGTCACCGTAGTAATTACTTCTCACGTGAATAACCTACGCGTAGTTTTACAACTTGTATGTTTTCTAGTTTAAAAAAGTAAATCTGACGAATGCAATAATGCACTGAAATCAGAGTGAAGACCGGTTACTTATCTACTTGTTGAGTTCAGAGAAACTCTTAAAGCGTGCTGCAGGAATCTCAAGTGAATGCTAGCCAGCCATATAAATGGAAGGCAGTAAGCTCATTGGCTGCATATGCAGCATGAACCAACCAGCTGTGCCAAGTCGTTTAACTCTCTGAATATCATCGGTTACGTTAACAACCCGTCGCCTGCACCATCTAGAGTTTCATGACTGAACTATATGCGTGTATATATATATATATATATTTTTTTTTTTTTTTTTTTTCCAATAGGTATCATGTTAAGAGATATTTCAGTGCCTGAAGTGTAGTTTCTCCATTTTGTCACTACAAAATGTAAATGTACAGCCCCTACAACAACAACAATAATAATAATAAGATTAATACAAATGTGTAATTTATTTATTTATTTGCGTTTAATTCTGAAGTTGCATTTAAAATCAACTTTTACAAGTAGATTTTAAGTGGCTTTAAAACTCTGAGGTTTAAATGGGAAAGATGCTGCTATTCTGGACATCAACTGAGTAAACATGCATTACGAGACACAAAAATAAACATCAAACAAATGTTCTTGCCCAGAAATCTGTATTGAAATGACAAATTGAGCATTTTGTCAAATTTAACAGCAGCCAAAGCATGTCTTCATGCTAACATTACAAAGCCGTTCACCCACAACAGCTAAAGAAATCCTAATAGTCACGGATAAGCTTAGAGATTTACGTTTTCTGTTTACAGAGAGGATTTGGGCCATGTGCGTAACATTAATGACCCCTTTCTTGAGGAGGGTAAGACTGCCACTCAAACTAAATACATTCATTATGGGGTATCATTGGCAGATAGCTGCATTTAATAGGATTTGTGGACAGGGCTCCACGGAGGCCTCAAAGCACTTACTGCGCCCCTTGACTTTTCCTTATGTAGTTTAAGCTGTGGGTTTTCATCTGACATTTTATTTTTTGAATGAAGCTTCCAGATCGTGCTTATTAAGGACTTGGGAGCATCCAATGTTCAATTGCCTTTGAAAGGAACAGAGGGTTTATGCTTGAGCACTTAACCCTAAACAGTGCATTATGCAGACCACACTCATTCTGTTCACTGTTGAAATCGGTGAGCACACAACATAGGGTGCACTGGATATGATGAGTACTAGAAACATTTTGTTATGGGCTAGGAATTATTTTCTCACTCTTATTGTGCTTCAAATTAGTGTCAACATAAGGGAACACAAAAAAAGCT
>NW_015544179.1:173701-174087 GCF_001515605.1 Sinocyclocheilus anshuiensis
GGGAACACAAAAAAAGCTTTTTTTTTTTTTTTTTTGAGGTATGAACTATCCTCATTCATTTTACAGATTAATGATGCTTAATTCAATTTATTCGCATCCCTGTTTGCTTTTGTCCTTGTGATGAGTGGATCAGGGCCGAGAGCCGTGGGAGCGGAGCGAGGCCGGTGGAGTAAATGATAATGAGCGACACCTGTGCCACTCACCGGTCTCGAGTCCCACGGAGGAGCTCCGGAAGGATAAAAGGAGGAGTGACGACAGTGCAAGAGGAGAGAGGACCAGGCCTGGACTTTATGTTGTTATTTTATTATGTTTTATGTGGCAGTCGTCGTTGAGGGGCTGCTGCTTTTACTTTCGTTTTGTGTTTGTTCATTTGTTTATTAAAGTTT
>NW_015544180.1:0-18492 GCF_001515605.1 Sinocyclocheilus anshuiensis
ATATATAATGAAAATTAAATGGTTTAAACACAACTGCCTGAGTTCTAATCTTGTGTAAAAACCTTTGTTTGTCCGCTTGAGTTTTTTGTACATTTTTAGATTTTCGGGTTTACTTGGTTGTGTAAATAGAGAACACAAATCTGTAGTCAGCTGAGTGAAACGATGCATAAAACATTAAAGGGATAGTTCACACAAAAATGAAAATTACCCCATGATTTACTCACCCTCAAGCCATTCTAGGTGTATATGACATTCTTGGTCTAAAAGAAGTCCAATAAAGCACATCCATCCAACATAAAAAGTAACCCACACGGCTCCGGAGGGTGAATAAAGGCCTTCTGTAGCAAATCGATGCGTTTTTGTTAGAAACATATCCATATTTAAAACATTATTAACCGTAATCTCTAGCTTCTGCAAACTGTCGTACGGGCGTTCATTCCGGCGGATGACATAAGCATAGCATAAGATCCGGTGAGAAGTGACGAATCAGCAAAACAAAACGCCGGTCATGAATAAGAAGTACAAAACAAAGATTTGAAATGAAAAATGTCGGGAGGATTTCGATATACTGTAAGCCAAGAGAAGACTGGTTTTCCTTTGCTAAAGTAAGGAAACTTTGCTTCCTTTGCTCCTGTAAACAAACGTCGGTTCTCGTGAGACTAGTATATTCTCAGTGGACTTTACGCTACGACTCCGTCATCCGCCGGAGTGAACACGCGTAAGACAGTTAGCATAAACTAGAGATTACGGTTTACAAAGTTTTAAATATGGATATGTTTCTTACAAAAATGCATCGATTCACTACAGGAGGCCTTCATTCACCCCCCAGAGCCATGTGGGACACTTTTTATGATGGATGGATGCACTTTATTGGACTTCTTGTAGACTATTGAAAAATATCACCCATTCACTGCCATTATAAAGCTTAGAAGAGCCAGGATATTTTTAAATATAACTCAGATTGTATTAGTCTGAAAGAAGAATGTCATTTACACCTAGGATGGCTTGAAGGTGAGTAAATCATGGGGTAATTTAAATTTTTGGGTGAACTATCCCTTTAAGACCAAGCAGAAGCTTCAACAAACCATGCAAGATAAACTAAGCAGAATAGAAGAATAAGTTTATGGGTACAATTTCACAGTATTTGGGAAGAGCTGCTCAAATATTCGCTTCACTTCCATCAAAGACCCATATATATAACCGTGAGTCAACAGAGCCGTACGTAGCCAGCTAAAACAGGACCGACAACCATTTTCAGTCAGTGAAGTCTCTGAGGTTTACCGTGCTTGACGTCTGTGTGTTTTTTCTCGTCACAGATGGAGGAGAGTCGCCGTCCAGCTGAATCTTCTGGATGGAAATCTCGCTGCTGAGGAAAGTTTGAAGTTCATGATGTCGGTCAGGATGAATGTCAGGTGATCAGATGCGTGTTTGCGGTGTGTTACAGTACCTGCTGTGTTGTGTGTTGGTGTGTTGTGTGTAGCTGTGTGTGGAGGAGCTCATGGGAATGGCGTTCTTCAGCAGACGAACCCACGTCGCCATGTCGACGTTCATCTGTTTAGCGCGCAGGAAGGCTTTACCTGAGCAAACGAACATACAGTAACTACTTCACAATACTATATCATATTATACTTAAGCTATTTTGAGACTAAAATAGATTAATTCAGGCGTATTATTACAAAAAGGCAGTTTTTATCATTTTCAAGTACATTTTACATAATGTATGTATATCTAGGTTTTTTAGCATATACATCCATATCAAACTTCATACTAAATTTCAAAGTGTATCCTTTACTGCTACCAGTGCATTCAGCATGGGATTCAGCTCTTGTGCGCAGTGTTTTTCCCAGCATGCATTGCTAACAGGCTTCGAATCAGTGATTTACCCTGCTGTTTGGAAAACACCTTCCTCTGCCGCTGTAGACGTGGACCTCGCTCTATCACAGGGTTGAAGAACATCACCTGTGACACACAAGCGTGAATACAAACCGTGTTTTATTAGGTACAGACTATCTACCAAAGCATGGGGCCAGCATGAGCTAAAAGGGATAGGGTTCACCCAAAAATGAAAATTACCCCACGATTTACTCACCCTCAAGCCAACCTAGGTGTGTACTGTGTATGACTTTCTTCTTTCAGACGAGTTCAATCGGAGTTGTATTAAAAAATGTCCTGGCTCTTCCAAGCTTTTTAATGGCAGTGAATGGGTGTTATTTTTCAATAGTCCAAAAGACGTCAAATAAAGCACATCCATCCATAATGAAAAGTATCCCACATGGCTCCGGGGGGTGAATAAAGGCCTTCTGTAGCGGATCAATGTGTTATTGTAAGGAAAATATCCATATTTAAAACTTTATAAACTGTAATCTCTAGCTTCCGGAGAGAGAGAGAGTGCAGCGGAGAGAGCAAAACAAAACACTGTTCATGAATTAGTAGTACAAAACAAAGATTTGTAAAGAAAAATGATGGAGGATTTCGATGTAAGCCAAGAGGAGACTGATTTTCCTTTGCTAAAGTTAGGAAACTTTGCTCCTGTAAACAAACGTCGGTTCTCGCAAGGCTAGCATATTCTCAGCTGACCTTACGCTTCGCCTACGTCATCCGCCGGAGTGAACACGCGTACGACAGTTAGCAGAAGCTAGAGATTACGGTTTATAAAGTTTTATAGATGGATATGTTTCTTACAAAAATGCATCGATTCACTACAGGAGGCCTTTTTCACCCCCGGAGCCGTGTGGGACACATTTTATGATGGATGGATGCACCTTATTGGACTTCTTTTAGACCATTGAAAAAAAACACCCATTCACTGCCATTATAAAGCTTAGAAGAGCCAGGAAAGTCATATACACCTAGGATGGCTTGAGGATGAGTAAATCATGGGGTAATTTTCATTCTTGGGTGAACTATCCCTTTAAAGAGCTCCCTGCGGATTTCTGTCAAAATAAAATTGATGGTATAACATTTGAAAGTGAAATAATTAAGATAATATAATAATAAATAATAGTACTGTAATTTTACAGTTGTATTGTAAAATAAAATTATTTTCTTAAATAGTATATATTTTTTTATTTTACAGTGAAATATTACAATAGTAAGATTTTTGTTTTTATTTTTATTTTATTATTTGTATAGATTTTTCATTGTATATGATCAATAATAATAATAATAATAATAATTTCTATATCAATAATAATAATTCCTTATTTTTTGATAGTTGTATTGATATATAAGTAAACGATTTTGGCCAAATTGTGCAGCCCTACACAGCAAACTTGGAATTATTTTCAAATAGCATTTTAAATCACAATCACAGATTTATCAGAAAAATCTGATTTCTTTTCCCCCCAAATTGTGCATCCCTACTAAAATTTTAGAAATTGCAACGTAATATGGTTTACTGATATCTGACATGAGTGACTTATTGGTGGTTTGGTAAAAAAAAAGAAGCATTTTAGTGTACCACTAAAACAGACCATGCTTGACCCATTAGCATGCGTTTGCGTGCGTGTTTGTACCTCGGCGAGCAGCAGTCCCTGCGGTTCGAGCTCCAGCTGTATTCGGTGTCTCTGATTGTCCAGAAAGTCCTCTAGCTTCAGGTACTTGAGCGCACAGAGCAAGCGATAGTCCCTCCAGTACACGGCGATCTCCATCTCTCTGGACTGAACGAGTTCATTAGCTGAATATCTGAGTACGCTGTGTCTGTGTGTGTGTGTGTGTGTGTGTGTGTGTGTGTGTGTGTGTTACTCACTCTCTCCAGCTCGAGAGTGAAGGTCTGATCCCATGTCTGTTCACCAACACTCCTCCAACACGTCTGTCCCACCACACAGTTCTCTAGCTTCAACACGGCGCTCACCTCCGCTAAACACACACAAAAAACAC
The DNA here is from genome assembly GCF_001515605.1 of Sinocyclocheilus anshuiensis. Classification (NCBI taxonomy): domain Eukaryota; kingdom Metazoa; phylum Chordata; class Actinopteri; order Cypriniformes; family Cyprinidae; genus Sinocyclocheilus; species Sinocyclocheilus anshuiensis. The sequence continues at coordinate 3,880 of NW_015544180.1, forward strand.
ATCAGACGGTCATTCACTGTTGCTAAACACTGTACACCCTTCAACAAAAAACATTTACAACACTTAAAGGACTCGTATCATGGAAAACAACTTTTTTTCTTGCTCTTTTGACATGAGATTGAGGCTATATGTACCACACTGTGAATTTCAGAATTTCCTCTCTAGTAAATCCAGCCGATTTATTAAAATCAAAACTGCGAAAATGGCTGACTTTTTAAATATCAATGATTAGATGTCACAGCCGAGAGCTCATTAACATATGACCGCCCACATCTCAAGTTTTTAAAATGTTTTTGAAAGAAGTCTCTTCTGCTATCCAATGCTACATTTTTGATCAAGAAAGTCCAGTAAAAACAGTAATATTGTGAAATATTATTTTAATTTAATATAACTGTTTTCTATGTGGATATGTTTTAAAATGTAATTTATTGCCGTGATCAAAGCTGTATTTTCAGCATCATTACTCCAGTCTTCAGTGTCACATGATCCTTCAGAAATCATTCTAATATGCTGAATTGCTGCTCAAAAAAACCTTTATTATTATTATCAGTGATGAAAACAGTCGTGCTGCTTCATATTATTGTGGAAACGGTGATACATTTTATTTTTCAGGATTCTTTGATGAATAGAAAGTTAAAAAGAACAGCATTTATTTGAAATCGAAATCTTTTGTAACATTACATATGTCTTTACTGTCACTTTTGAGCCATTTAATGCATTCTTGATGAATAAAAGTATTTAAAAGTACCCCCAAACTTTGAGCGCTACTGTATCAGAATGAAAGCACAGAGACACTCACAGGACAGCTCTTCGCTCTTGCTGGGAGTCTTCAGGCTGAAGCTGCTGTTTCTGCTGCTCAGAGTGAGTTTGAAGTGCCGTCCGTCTCCAGGACTGAAGTGAGGCAAAACCACCGGAGACGTGCGACTGCGGCCCGGGACGATCTCCAACAAGCCCACACACCCCAGCAGACGCACCTGCAGCGTCCCTGAGCAGGACAGACCCGTCATACGTTCAGCATGAGCACATATATATATATAGATAGATAGATAGATAGATATATGTGCTGAGTGAAAATCTGTAATGAGCTTGTGTTTGATTTGTGAATGTAATTAGTAATATTTAATAACTGAAGACACACACAGCATACTGGACTAGTGAACATGAACTAGCACTGTGGTTGGATCAGTGCTGTTATTGCTAACTAAAACAAAAAATTAAACAAACTTACGTTAATTGAAATAAAATACACATTAACTGAAAATAAACCCTTAAAATTATTTTATTTTAATTAGTTGTCAAAAATAATAGAAACAACAAAAACACAGAACAAAATGACTAAAATTTGCATTAAAATTAAAATAAAAATGAATTCAAATTAAATAAAATTAAATGAAAATCAAAAAAGTAAGTTTTTTTTTATTATTAAAATGACAAACTGAAAACTAAAAAAAACATTAAAAAAAAAATAAAAATACTAAAACAAACTAAAAATAAATGTTAAGTGAAATTAAATATGAACAAACCTTAACACTTATTGCCACAGCAACATTTCTAATTTTCATTTAGATTAGTTGAATTAAAATGACTAAAACTGAAAACTAAACTGAAACTACATTTTTTTTTTTAAATTATTAAAAAAATAGGCAAAAAAACAAAACTAATAAAAACAACAAAAACACACAGCATAATTACTAACATTAAAATGAATATTTACTGAAATTAAGTATACAAAAACCTGATTTTATTTCAAATAGCTGCCACAGCAACCTTTTTTCATTTAGTTTAGGTTGAAAAATTACTGAAAGCTAAAATTAAACAAAATGAATGAAATTAATAAAAATAATTGACATATTAAATAGTAATAAAAACCACAAAACACACTAAAATTCCTGAAACTCAAACTAAAATTAAAATAAATGTTAACTAAAATAAAATAAACTAAATGAAAAATAGAAATGTTGCTGTGGCAACTAATTGAAATAAAATACATTTAAGTTAAAAACTAAAATGACTAAAACTGAAAACTACACTAAAACTGAAATGATTAACTAAAACAGCAGCTAATGAAGAACAGACCTTTTCACACACACTCAGAATGGCAAACTGCTCATACTATATTAACTGTGTATTAAGTACTGTACGCCATTCACAATATGTATGGAGCACCTAGATAAATGTCTACCGCTGCCAAAAAGTGCAGTATACAACCAGAGAGGGCTGCAAGAAACCCAAAGCGCTTGACCTGACTTTCCATTTCTAAAACGACGAACCAGAAGTGACGTGAACCGTAATTTCTAGCACTTTAGCTCTTAGAATCAACATTAAGGTGAATCAAACTGACAGGACAAGATCTCATGGACATTATTTTTCTCTGACCACCTTAAAACAAGAATTATCACCAAATTAAACTAAACGGATGTTAGGATGGGGCTCTCCATTAGTAGAAACTGCGATTTCACATTATAGTTCTTGTTGCAAATCGCCATCAGACGTCATTCCCCGAGTGGGCCGAAGGGTGGAGCGGCATTAATAAATCTATTCTTAACCAGCCGCTGCCGTCTGGCCCCAGGACACATGAGACATCAGCGCCGAAACACGCCATTAGAGTCCATTAGAGCCACACGCTTCAGCACCGTCCATTTTCTCCCTCCAGCTCTCATCTTTCTGTTTACATCTCCTCATGCCGCTTTAATTCTGACCCTTTCACTCTCTATCAATGAAGGCATTACTAAAGGAGTCATTATTTATCTAATTTTCTGTTATTTGTTGGAACACAAAAGGAGATTTTCCACACAGCTCTTTTCTATACAACAGCCAAAAAAAGTCAAGCTACACTCTTAAAAATAAAGGTGCTTCAAAAGGTTCTTCAAGCGATGCCATAGAAGAACCATTTTTGGTTCCACAAAGAACCATTCAGTCAAAGGTTCTTTAAAGAACCATCTCTTTCTTACCTTTTTATAATCTGAAGAACCTTCTTTCGCCACAAAGAACCCTTAAAGGGTTAAAGGTTCTTTATGGAACCCTTTAGACAAAAAGGTTCTTCTATGGCATCGTGAAGCACCTTTATTTTTAAGAGTGTATAAGAAGCACAGGAAACCAAGTCGTAGAATTAGGTAGGGACATGCCCTTACCAATATCCAGTGACTACCAAACTGTCCCTAGCAATATTTGATCAAACAATCAAATATATCTATATGTTTTTGTAATTTTGGATGCATCTGAAATATGTCATACCATTGATATTGAAGAAGTTAAAGTAAATACGTTTGAAAACTGTGCACTTTCAAGGACATTTTAGAAAGACTGTGCATAGAGGATCTGCAATAATGAGCAGCAAGTGAAAAATAATGCATTTTTTTAACATGAAAGCATGCTAACATATTCTATTACACCCAATACACTAAATAATGAGCTTTGAAAATAGCCTCATATGACCCCTTTAAGACCCCCAGTGCTCTGATGCTGCTGTGATGTCATTGGTTCACAAAATCAAAATTGTGTAATTATTGTCTGTTAAAAATGCTAGCATAAAAAAACTCTGTTTATGAATTATGAATATGTTGGCTCTTATGTCCCCACCAATGTCAGAAGCAAACTTACGCCCTTGCAGGAAACACTATAAAAAGTGCCAGTTCGTATGATTTGTGCACTATATTATACAGAAAGTCTTCTGAAGTCATATGAAGCTTTGTGTAAGAAACAGACCCAAATTTAACTCATTATGTAGTGGAAGGCATCCTTTATGCCAAAGTTCTGGATTTGGATTTGTAAAACGTCTGGTGTCATTTCAGCCAAACGCCATTGGTTTGGGAAAATGATCAGTGAATAGCAAATTAAATATGGGTCTGTTTCTGTCACAAAGATCTCATAAATCTTTATAAGATTTTGATTGTAGTGCTTTATGATGCTTTTCATCCATTTTTATTGGCGTAGTCACTTTGAACTGTCACTGTAAAGACACATTTGAACATTATGCCCTATTTCTCCTTTTGTGGAATAAACTGACAGAATTTCAATTTTTGGTGAACTATTCCTTTAATAGCTTGAGAAGATGGACCGTCTCTGAGATGCTCTGACGTCTAAACAGACACACAGCAGTCAGGGAAGACAGACAGTCATTTGTCTGTCAGAATTAGACTGTTTGACAAGATGACAGCAGACAGACTGGTTTGCAAAACATATGGATTCATGTCCTCACCGTATATGAAATATTATACTGGATAGAGATCATTTTAGTTGCCTTATATCACAATATCACTATAAAGTGAACCTGAGATGCAGTATGGACAAGACTAATGCTGAAGAAGTCTGACTACGTGAGATGAGACTCCCTCCAATGAGGCAAACAGAGAAAAGTGATGCTAAAGGACCTGTGTTTAAGCCATTAAGGAGCTTTATTATCATGTTAAGCTGATAAACGCTCATTTGTCGGAGGGAGTGAGATTTTATGCGGTGAGACATACCCTGAGTGTCGTCTGTCTGCTCGGTGGCCTGCATAGCTTTACGGATCTGCATACGGATGATGTCGATCTTTGTCTTACTGTCCTGCAGCATCTGCTGAGCCGACTGAAGCAGCTTTTTATCCTGAAGGACAAAGTGATGGATAAATGGAGACAGTCAGATAGATAGATAGATAGATAGATAGATAGAAAAAATGAAAGAAAGTCAGATAGATAGAAAGTCAGATGATAGATAGATAGATAGATAGATAGAAAGTCAAATAGATAGAAAGAACGAAAGAAAGTCAGATAGATAGACAGATAGAAAGTCAGATGATAGATAGAAAGAAAGAAAGTCAGATAGATAGATAGATAGATAGATATCACGATGCATCACGATTATATCAAATTTATTTTGTGCATTTTTATTAAATGATATAAGCAGGCTACTTTTAAAATAATTACAAATTAATAATAAATTTAAAACAATTGTTAAGATCCAAATAAATACAGCTTCAAAACATACAAGCAAATATAAAGTACTAAAGGGGGAAAAAAGACAATTACAAGTGATAAACAAAAAGTACTTTCAGTATCTGAGAGTGCTTTAAATGTCCGAAAGTTCACAGGCAATCATAGTTATGGGTTTTTCTTTTTTCCTCAGCATTATTGCTGTTTGATTATTACTGATGAGATCATAGACAGTGGCTGATCTGAAAACATAACTGACTGTGTTTACATCAATTTCGTATTCAGAGATGAATTTAACCGCAGCCGCGATTAAGCTCCAGGACAAACAAACACAAAGCAAACGGGAAAGTCTGTGAGTACGTGAGTTTCGTGCATCTAATACGTGCTGCATTCCAAACGGCAGACATGAAAGCACATCTAAAGTAAAACACTGAAATAATCAAAAATGCCCATATATCGCAAAAATGTTTTTACACTCGCATGAGGTGGTTTTTCAGGCAATGCGAAAAAGGAATAATTCGCAAAACTGCAATGAAAACGTTTTTTCCGCATTTACAGGTCACATTGCGTGGGTAAAAAGTCATATGATCATTCTTCAATGTACTATAACCTCCAAGATACACTTCATACTTCTCCATCAATGCTTGTGTTTATTCCAGCCGCGCCACGCATGTTTCTGAAGCGTCTCTCTGTGCTGCTTCTGTAAAGATACACGCTTACGCCTCCTTTGAATAAATATAGCCAAAATCCGTCAAAATCCCACCAAAATCCATTGCCATGACTTATCGTGAGAGGCAAAAGGTTACGTTTTAGTTTAGTTATTTATAAAGTTATTTATAGTTATTTAGTTTAGTTATTTATAAAATATTGCCAAAGTTTTGCGCAAATCTGTAATGGAAGCACGCCTACTGTCAAGCAATGCACGCGTGTCTCACAGCGCATATCCTGTGCAATGAAGCCCGCAGCGATTGTCTCTAGCTCACACACGTGCCATATGCATGTTCGATTCTGAGCATGTTTTTTTTCCCGCACTAAGCTTGGTTTTTCCAAAATGTGCCCAGATCTCGGATTTAAAAATAGTGGGTGCATTTTTTAATACTCACGGGACAAGCACTTATGCGAATGACGTCAGTACGCTATAATCGATTATGGTCTATTACTGCATTATACACCCCTAATAGATAGACAGTCAGATATAGACCATCAGAGAGATAGACATTAGATAGATACATAGACGTTCATTACCTTTGTAACCCCATTGGCGTAGATGGGGATCATGTTCTCTGCCCCCTGTTTGACCTTCAGTTCGATGTTGAGCTGTCGCTCCAGAGCCTTAATCCTGTCCTGATTGGCTGAGGAGCGACCCGGCGTCCCGAGAGGCTGAAGGTCATCTGGGGGTCAAAGACAGGGTCAAACATTCATCCGGGGTCACGGTCTAACAGGGTTATGAAGGCTGTAAATATATACATCAATTTGCCGTATGTTCACAACAAATCACATCATCCCTGAACATTCGTATTCACTCATCAATAATGAAGAATTTGACATTAAACTCATTTCTTACATGCAGCCTTAAAGGTAAGCTAATAATTATGACCCCTGACCTTTGCTGTCATCGTGACCCTTGACCACGATGTGGGCGTCCAGCTCCTGCAGCTGAGTGTGGAGCGAGTCCAGCTTGCGGCTGGAGCTGCGTAACTGGCTCTCCACCTGCTGGGCGTTGCGTTTGTCAGTGGTGGCCCGCCGCAGGTTCTCCGCACCTGCTTTTATCTTCAGCTCCTTCCGGATCTCTCTCCGGATCCTCTCTCGCTGCTCGTCCAAACGCTGCTGTACGCTGGAGTCTGAGAAATCGGAGTTCTGGTCCAGTCCCAGCTGCTCCAGGACGGACAAGCCATCCGAATCCTAGGAGAAACAGGAGGGGTCAAGGGTCAATGCTGGCAGACTGAGGTTATGTATGGATAGACAGAACAATAGATAGAATGACAGAAGGATAAATAGACTGAATGACAGACAGAAAAAAAGATAGATAGAATGATGGATAGATTGATAGATGGACAGAAAGAACCAGACAGACAGATAAAATGATAGATTGATAGATAGACAGAACGAGAGAGATAAAACAACAGAACGACTGACAGACAGAAAGAATGACAGAGATGATCGATAGACAGAATGACGGACAGATAGAATGATAGAACCGAATAAGAGACAGACAGATTGAACGAGAGAGATAGACATACAGAACAATAGACAGACAGAAGAGATAGATAGAGAGACAGAAAGAATGAGAGAGAAAGAGAATGATAGATATTTAGAATGATAGCTAGATAGAACGATAGATAGAACAATAAAACTGATAGCTAGAAAGAACGATCGATAGATAGATAGAACAATAGATAGATAGATAGACTTTAAAATTATGTCGTTAAATCTGTTGATACTTCATTGATGCTTCATCAACTTACAGATGAAGCATCAATGAAAACACATGGAAGTACAGTAAATATGTGTGTAGTTTCTGTAATTTGATTTTCAATGCAATTATAACAATGATGGTTTCACAGAAATGACTTTGAAAGAAAAGTGGAATAATCAGTTCTGCTTGTGAGTATCTAGTTTACTTGCTACTAAGTTCCTCAAAAAAAGAAAAAAGAAAAAAAACTCTGAAAATCCAAGTATTAATGACACAGATCTTGCACTGCGGCAGTAAACATAACACTGTTTCCTGGACTGATATAAACCAGAGCACACTGATTTCAAAAGACTGAAACAAAGAGTGTGATGTCTGCGTCTGAGACTCTTCACAGACCCGGGGTCAGTGACGGCACTGCTGTTCATTGATTCAGTACGAGCAGAAATAACTCCCTCACAGCAGGACATAAACACACCACCTGCTCTTAGACCAAAACCACTGACATCTCAAACATCGTACGGCAGTCCAGACCAGATTCTGAGTGTGTCTGATAGACATGAAGAGAAATCAAATATTAGACCTGTGAATGCCATTCATTAAATCAAGTGTCTGTATCTGCGGTGACTTTGATGCTTTTTAGTGCAAGCATGAAGTCTGAACTGAAATATTTGGCATCAGTAAACATTTCGGCGGACCTGAGGCAGTGAGGGAACTAAAGAGTGCAAAACCTTTTTTTAAATATATATATATTTTTTTTTATATATGCACTTTCTTATGTTTACAAAAGGGCTAGTCTCTGCTACTCACCAAGGCTGCATTTATTTGATCAAAAATACAGTAAAAACAGTGAAATATTATAAAAATGTTCAGCATCATTACTCCAGTCTTAAGTGTCACATGATCCTTCAGAAATCATTCTAATATGCTAATTTGCTGCTCTAAACATTTATTATTATTATTATTATTATTAATGTTGGAACTAGTTGTCCTGGTTCATATTTTTGTGGAAACTTTGGGGAAAGAAAGAATTTAAATTAAAAAAATAAAAATAACAATGATACTTTTATTCAAAAAAAGTTTTTTTAATCAATATAGGTTTCCACAAAATTATTTTAAAATATATTAAATAGATTAAAAATAGATTAATATATTAAACCAGTTATTTTAATCAGTAATAATATTTCACAGTATTACTGTTTTTACTGTAATTGATCAAATGGCTTTGTTGTGCATAAGAACAAAAAAACAACTTCATTATTCAAAACTTTTATATCCAGTAGTGTATTTATTTGATATATTTTTAATTTCATCTTAATGCCGTTTTTACATTTTACATTCATATAGCACTAACTTTATACAATACGAATTACTGAAAAGCAGATTTAGAATCAAATTAATCACAAGAGAGTCACAAAAAGTTTCAGCAAGCAATAATTTCTTAAATACAAAAAGGCTCAACAGAGGATCAAGTGCATTTAAATTCATCTGTGCAACTTTAATTGAAACTCCTGTTGTAGTCTTTGTCAGTGATCCGTCATGAGTCAGCAGCGGTGTGAGGAGCAAAGGGCAGCTCTGCGGTTCAGCGCTCATGCTGAGGAAGTCAAAGACATCAAGAGAAACCTTATAATCATGGATAAGGTAACTGACTGTTGACTCGCAAACAGAAGTTCTCTTTTGTGTTTTGTTTGTGTTGGCCGATACCGACACAAGAGACAAAAGAATCGCACAGACTGAGTTGAACTGCAATCAAACATCGCCCAGCTGAAATATAACACACTTCACGCAGCCACTTTAAGACTAAACACACGTCTGGCAGTGTAAATAGAGCAGGTAGCAGACTCAAGACACCGCAGAAACATTCAGCTGACAGAGAGCGAACGACACACACGAACATTGTGACTCAATAAGGAAGTTCAGCCGTGAGCAGCTCACTTACAAAACACACACATAAAGCATGTAGGAAAGAAAAACCACAATGAAATCTCTTTCAAATCTCAATAGTTCCTTCAAGTTCGCAGGAGTTTTGCTGAACTTTCCTGATGTTCCTCCTTTCAAAAGGACCCAGTTAATCGCACATTTGTGACTTTGGACCACAAAACCAGTCATAAGGGTCAATTTCTCGAAACTGAGATTTATACATCATCTAAAAGCTGTATAAATAAGCTTTCCATTCATGTAAGGTTTGTTAGGATAGAACATTATTTGGCTGAGATACAACTATTTGAAAATCTGGAATCTGAGGGTGAAAAACACTTTATCATTACTGAGAAAATCGCCTTTAAAGTTGTCCAAATGATGTTTTGATATATTTACGGTAGGAAATTTACAAAATATCTTCATGGAACATGAACTTTACTTAATATCCTAATGATTTTTGGCATAAAAGAAAAATGTATAATTTTTACAAATACAATGTATTGTTGGCTATTGCTACAAATATACCCCAGCGACTTAAGACTGCTTTTGTGCTCCAGGGTCACATTTATCTCCTCTAAAGTTTCAGAAAAGATCTCAATATCTAAAATTAGACACGATCTCAAAAGTCAGAGATCTCAGTGTGGACGCATAAAGGTATAAACATTTCAAATGGATCTGAGCTGCTCTCCATGTTACTTTTAAAGCTCTACTCAGTCAAAATTGTGAATAAAACAAAGATTATTGGGCGTATGTTTTACAAAACACTATTTCAGTCTCATGTTTAATTCAACATGTTACTTGCTGTTTCTTTATAATTATTTGTGAAATTTACTAGCAATTTATTTGAAATCCTTAAACCAAATTATTATCAGTATATATTCCTATTTGACTCATTTGGGTCTGAATCTTATGTATTTAAATACACATTACTGGTCTATTGTGAATGATCCATCAGATCACGTTTCTAATGCAATAAAGTTTGTCTTCATACTTTGAACTTTCTCCTCCTCTGCAACGACTTTCCTTTTCCTCTCATGTCATCAATTCATCTTATTCATCAGCCACCTTCACACAAAGACATGTTCACCATCCAATCATTTAATCAGATTTTTTTTTTCTTTATCTTTATATCCTGTTTCACTCAGAAACATGTCTCATTACGGAAGTCGAATGTCTTGTGAACACCACTAAGCTCTGAGCAGCATTAGTTTCACTACAAACACAGTTCAGAAACATCACAAATGCAAAAACACAACAGTTATAAACCATCATCATCACCACGATCTTTGTCTCGCAAAAGTTTAGTTCAGACCTTGAAAGAATAAATTCTGTCATCCTCATGTCGTTTCAAACCTGTAAGACTTAAGAATAAAACAGAACATAAAAGACGACATTTTAATAATCATCTAAGTGTTTTTTCACCGATAGGGCCCAATAACTAAAAATATATATATATATATATAAAAAAAGAAACTTATTTTAAGTTGGTTTACGTTTTTTCCATTTAGTTTAAGTACTAAAATGACAGACTAAAACTGAAATAAATGTTAATAAAACAGTGACACTTTACAATAAGTTCCCATTAGTTAATGCATTAACAATGAGCAATACATTTCTGACAATATTTGTTAATCTTTATTAACTTTAGTTGATAAAAATACAACTATTAGTTCATATTAGCTCAGGTCCGTTAAATAATATTAACAGATACAACTTTTAATTTGAAAAATGTACTAGTAAATGTTGAAATCTGCTTTGATTTCAAATCACCTGACATCAAAAGATCAATAAATGCTTTCAAAGTATTTTTCATTGTTAGTTACTTCATATAGTTCACTAATGCTAACAAATGGAAGTGTTACCAAAAAAACAACACACATTTAAAATAATAACAATAAAAAATTAAATAAATGACAAAAACACAAAGTTATTAAAACTTTAACTAAAATTAAAACGTATATATATATATATATAAACTAACTCAAAATATTAATACATAAACAATAGTATATTAAAGATACTAAAATATCTCCATTCTTTAAAATATCATCTTTTATGTTCTAAAATAAAAAATAAAGTCATACAGGTGTGGAACGAGGTTTTAGGTGAATAACAAACTGCAGATCAGTGCCATACAGACAGTTCAATGTGAACTGAGCAGATTTTGAGCTCCTACCACATGTTCGGCCTCCGTTGGGGCTGGGGCTGGGGCTGGGGCTGGGCTGGAGGGAAACTCCTCCAACGAACAATCTCCCGCATCTCCTTCACTGTCCATCACCTCCTCTCCTCTCCCATTCTCTTCAGACCATACACTGTTCTGTCTGTTATTAGAGCCACTGACACCACATAAAGCCATGGCTTCCGCTCAGAGAGAACGGCTGCAACAGCTTCCTGTTCATCGCTACATGATGACACACAAGAGACGTTTGCACAGGAACACACACACACACTTGTGCACGTGGATAGCTCGCTTTTGAAATCTCTCGACCAACTTCCTGCTCAGAGACAAGCTCTGCAGATTGGCACCATTACAACAAGTGTGTGTTTTAATATGCAGTATGATATTTTTGTGAACTCTTGTGACTGTTCTGAAACAAAGAGGAAACGAAACCATCCAAACACACACACACACAACTGCATCATTCAAACACACTGTCTTAAATTCACTGCAACTGAAATACCGTTTCTAGAATATAGAACATAATGAATAATGTTCCCAAAGGCCATCCATGATGTGGATGAGTTTGTTTCTTCATCAGATTTAGAGAAATGTAGCATTGCATCACTTGGTCAGCACTGGATGCTCTGCAGTGAATGGGTGCCGTCAGAATGATGTTTTTATCAGCTGTTTGGACTCTCATTCTGACCGCACCCATTCACTGCAGAGGATGCATTGGTAATATAATGCTACATTTCTCCAAATCTGATGAAGAAACAAACTCATCAATATCTTGAATGGTCTGAAGGGAGTACATTTTCAGCAAATATTCATTTTTGGATGTTCCTTTAATGTGTGTGTTTATCCATATAAAGGCACAGGACTTGTGGTTTCTACTGTCCTCAGATGGTTCTGGCTACAACATCTGAGTTATTACTGTATCAAGCTGTTCTAAAGAAAGAGATGATCTATGTTCTGAATATAAATATGATCCAATTTATTATCAGCACTTTAATGTCATGCATCTTTCACCTCATGTCCAAATTTGACCAGGTTAAACTGAGCGACTACATTCCGAAATGACAGTGGAAAGCTTCCCGTAGCGTTTCACAGGGTCTGTAAGGCTCCGCCCACGATGCCCCGCCCACAAATCAGACTGACAGCGTAACGTTCAGGTATTCCGGCCTGGAACGTTTCCCAGAAGCCATCCGACTGCTGTGTTTACAGACAACATTACACAGGAACCGAATGAAATGAGTTCACTTTGAAAAACAGACAGAGCAAAGCAAAGCCACTGAGGTACACAGGTTTCTTTTCTTTTTTTTTATCTGTATGTAGTATTTAACACTTTCACAAAAATTTGTTTTAAACTGTTTCAACAACTGTCATCAACTGTTTCTGCAACTAAAAAAAATTAGGAGGTTAACAATAGAAAATTATTACAGAGCTACAGTTAACCCAAAATTCAACTTTGATATCTGAGTGAAAGACTGGGGTACCCTAGCAACACCCAAGCAACCGTCTATAACACCCAGTAACTGCCTAGTTACCACCAAAAACACCCTAGCAGCCATATAGCAATGACTTCGCAGCCACCAAGAATTAGGAACCACCCAAAACACTCTTGCAACAAATTAGCAACCACCTGAAACACCCTAGCAACTTCCTAGCAATGCCCTAGCAACCATCTATAACACCTATAGGGCCCTATGATTTCCATGATGCATAAAACACACTCAGAAAAACAACACAGAATTTCTGAAAAACGTCAAACATTTATTATTGTTATTATTATTATTCCTGAATTTAAATTATTATTAAAATTAGTTAAAACAGCATTTAGGAAAAAATAATTTAAGAAAAAAAAAAAAGAATTTCATAGGATCATAGACCTAGCAACTGCCTAGCTACCACCAAGAATACCACAGCAACTGCCTAGCTACCACCAAGAACACCATAGCAACTGCCTAAGCCCTAGAAACTGCCTAGCTACCACCAAGAATACCACAGCAACTGCCTAGCTACCACCAAGAACACCATAGCAACTGCCTAGCTACCACCAAGAACACCCTTGCAGCCATAGATGTGTATAGGTAGATTCCTCATTCGACCGATCCAAGCACGTAGACACATCTACCATCTTGGAACATCGACAATGTCGTCACAATAAAAATCAATGAGTTTCAAGATGCAACAACATTGTGCAGCATCTGGTTGCAAAAACCGTCTTAATTAAAATTCCTGAAGAAACTGGATAAACTTTCACAGGTAAGAATATGTTTGTTTTTAATATCTATTAACTCAATATTACAGGTTTTTAAACTACAGTACCTTTTAAATGCCTTGTTAGCTAACGGCTTTGCCTTGTTGTATTGTGTTAATTTAGCAAAAGCATCTTCTGAAGTCTACTGAAGATATATATTATTCATACATGTGTATAACTACAGTTACAGTGCAGATGCACGGCCTTGACATTCCAATATGGCGGACGGCTTAAGCATAGCGGCCCATAGAAACATGAGGAATCTACCTATACATATCTATGCTTGCAACTGCCTAAGCCCTAGCAACTGCCTAACTACCACCAAGAACATCCCATCAACTGCCTAGCAACCATATTGTAATGCCCTAGCAGCCTCCCAGAACACCCTAGCAACCACAACAAAGCCCTAGCAACTACTCAGAACATCCTATTAACCACCTAGCAATGCCTTAGCACTGCCTAAACACACACCCATAGCAACTCTATATCAGCGCAAACACAATGCTCCAGTTTAATAAAATGAAACCCCAGCAACAAGCTCCAAATATCAGGGTTTGTTTTACTTTTTTTATATCGTGTATCATGGGTTTTGTGCAAAGAGGATCGGATTTCAAGAGATCTGAATGATTGCTAGTCCACACGTCTCACTGAGTGAAAACTACACCTGATCAACGAAAGGCGCGTGTGGACGAGAGACACTAAACAGAGAGAGACAGGAAGTTATTAGTGAGCGTCGAGTGGACTGATCCATTTCTCCTAGTGCTTTTGGCAGCAACAACTATCAACTTAAATGTAATAAAAACTGAATTAGCAGAAGGACTCTTGCTGCTGAGAAAGACAAAAATCCTTTGAACAGATCTCAGAAAACCAATCAAATCACACTAAATCTACCTCAACGTTAATCCGCGCATCAGTTTTAACATACAGTATATATATATATATATATATATAT
>NW_015544180.1:18767-23856 GCF_001515605.1 Sinocyclocheilus anshuiensis
TATATATATGTGTGTGTATATACACACACACACACACTCACACACACACACACACACACATATATATATATATATATATATAATATATATACACTGTATATATGTGTGTGTGTGCATTTATGTATGTATGTATGTATATACAAAACCCAGAAGCTCCGAATATCAGATGCTGTGTGTGTTTAAGTTTAGCATGAAGCTTCAGTTTCAACCTTTTAATTATTTTAATGTTGACGTGAAACGCAAATGCATTTTACTTCCATAATGTGACACATTTCAGAACAAAACCATATATTTACTGAAGAAAAAAACAGAGAGGACTTGATTTGAATCGATTGAATGGTGAAACATCTCTATATGAGAGCTGGTTGAAAAAATTAGATTTAAAAAACAAACATTTATTTTTCTGATGAATCAATAACAATAACACTACTCTCTCAATACAATTTTAATAAAGTCCATTTTGATTCTACATTTGAACATTTGAGATGTAAAAGCTTCAGTGATGTCTCTTTTCAGACACGGACCATCAGCGTTCAGAAAGCAGACACAATCGTGACTGTCTGTGAAATCACAAGACATTTCAGATGAAACTGCTGCAGACAGATGTATTATTCAGTCACATTAAGAGTCACTTCAGAATGAATAATGTGTGTGCTACCGCCGTCAGCATCTGCACACACACACGCGCACACACACACACACACACGCACACACACACAGTTAACACACACACACAGTTAACACACTCACACGCACAGTTAACACACACACACGCACAGTTAACACACACACACACAGTTAAAACACACACACACACACAGTTAACAAACACGCACGCACACACACACACACACATACACACCACGCACGCACGCACACACACACACACACTAGCACACGCACAAACACACACACGTGCGTTTGGAAAGCTTCAGCTCTTTCTTCACTTTTTTTGTATTTTTGCAGATTTATTAGTGACTCAACTAATGAGGTCAGAGAGACTGCAGGTCAAAGAAAACAAGCAAAAAAACTGAGCATTCGCATGTGCAAAAGTGAATAAGAGTTATGAAAAACCAAGCACAGCAATGTGAAAAAATATATATAAAAATAATTTAAACAGGGTCTATAAAAAGAAGCACAACATCTCAAATATGTTAAAAGCTGGAAATATTTTCAGATTAATTGCTAATATTTTTGCTTTGTGCATCTCGTTTGCCAAATTCCTTCCTGGTATTACTCTCGAGGATGTCATGCAAAGTGCTGTAAATATTAAACAAGTGCACCAAAGACTCAAAAATAGCCAGAGAGTAAACCGTTCCTAATTTATTTTGCTGAGCTTGAGCTCTTTTTAGAAAGCCAAGGAATCTGTGGATAAAAAGGGCAGACAGAAGCTATGTTGCGAAATAAACTTGTGTGCATACAATTTTGATGTGCAATTTAAGATTTTATGCGCATCTTGGCATGCCCATCCGATATTTTACCCAAAATCATGCATAAAAAAACACATGGATAGAAACGTAAAAACATGGGTTCATCCTGAAGCCGTCAAACAAACTGAAGTGGTGCAGCATCTGACATCATTTCCTGTGTGTACTGGGTCTATCCTGCTGTTATTAAGACTCTATGGGTTAGATTTATAACCTTAATAACGGATCACTCACTGAAGGACTGCCTGTATGCTTCTGGACTTATGTCAGGATTTACCGCAGAACAGAAAGGGATAATAATTCACAGAATTCTATTAAAAGAAAAGCTGATTACATTTGCATCATCTCTGACCCAGATCATGATGAATGTTTGCTTTAAACGATGCTCTTACTTTGGTGTCACTACTGTGATCATTCGCTCACATTTATGTTGCACCAAACCTGTATGACTATTCATTTTGTGGAACACAAAAGGAAACATTTTCTTCATATTCAAAACTAAGTCGAACCTGGTCTTCATATTGACTACTGTTATAATACTTTTAAGGTGCTTGTTTGTCATTTTAGGAGCTTGACCGTTGCCAGCCACCATCCACTTTTTGCTGTATAAAAAAACAACAATGTGAACATTATTTTAAATCCTCAGAAAAATAGAAAGTCCTACAGGTTTGGAGCGACATGAAAGTGAATAATAATTACATTAGTTACATTTTTGTTAAACTATCTCTTTAAGGCAAGACAGTACAGACTTTTTTTTTTTTTTTTGAGGTTTTGGACTATTTTGCTTCCATAACATGTCTTCTTTCAGACTAGAAGAAAAAATAAACACTTAAATGTGCATTTTGGATGTTTTTTTTATTACACTTCATTTATTTGCATCTGTAGATTTCAATTACAATACATATCTTTAAAGTCGGTTTCTCAAAATGAGTTTGTTTCTCCACTTCATCAGCACTTACAAATACCAAACTTTTTTAACAGTTTCATTCCTCTCTATATTGTAAAGGTTTTTACTGAAGGGTTTGTTCATATATCATTCGCTCTGAATTATATAACCATTTATTCCTAAAACATTCTGTTTTCTGCTTTTCTGATTTAAAGATGATAAAAATAGAAAACTACAATCCTCTCATTAAAAAACATTTAACTCTAATATGTGACCCTGGAGAACAAAAGCAGTCTTAAGTCGCTGGGGTATATTTGTAGCAATAGCCAAAAATACATTGTATGGGTCAAAATTACTGATTTTTCTTTATGCCAGAAATCATTAGGATATTAAGTAAAGATCATGTTCCATGAAGATATTTTGTAAATGTCCTACCATAAATATATAAAAACTTAATTTTTGATTAGTAATATGCATTGCTAAGAACTTCATTTGGCGAAAAATTTACCCTTATGGCTGGGTTTGTGGTCCAATGTCACATATGTCAACAAAAATTAAACAAGAAATTTGAACCTGGCTTTATCCAATATTCAGATTTATTCAAATTTGTGATTTTTTTTGCATACTTAAACATAGCATTTCAGAAAACGATTGTCTTAAACTGCAATTAATCAGTTGGGGATGTATGACGATATATATTAGTTAATTTTTTAAGAGTCTAAAAGTCTACTTTATCGACTGGCATCAACACTAAACTAGGGTGAGGTTGCAGGCGAGGAAATTTGCATCAAGCTTTCATGTGCAAATATACAACATTAGTTCGAAATGAGGTGGTCACAATGTGCTCAAGTGTTGTCAAAACATCACTGTCTCTCATTACGTTTTGATGGCGCTCATGTTTCTCTTGTAATGTAAACAGATGGTGGTGAATTTCTCCATAAGGGCTCTTCAAGCCATCTGAAGGCGTTTCTCTCCAATCACGACGGACAGAAAGCTCCTAACGGGTGCGTTCGCATTACCAGCAGTGACACTCACCGAGCCCGAGGGCATTAGAGCTGATTTCTGCTCTCCTCGCAGAAGAAAAACATTTGGACAATTGTTTTAGCAAACGACCCACACCAGGTTATTGGTTCCCATGTTATTCATCAAAAATCAAGTCTTTGAAAAACAGCAAAACTATGATATTCAAGACTCGAAATTTACCTAGTTTTCAGGAGTCCATGGAGAATTTGCCATTTCTTCAACAATTTGAGTTTCACAGTTTAAAAGTCTGAAATAATGTTTTTGGTTGTTCGTTTTCTGGATAGCAATTACTAGTCTTTTCCAGGACTAAGAAGTGTGAGAAAGCCAGCTTACCCTCACAAGGGTTTGAGAACCAGACATAAAGGCAGTGAATCCGGTCCGTGGTTTTCCGTCTGCTCGCCACCAGATGTTGCCTTCCAGTTATATTGACTCTCACACTACACAAACTGTTGCATGTCACCCCGGACTACATTTCCCATCATCCATTGCACCCATTGCACTGATTACACACACAGCTGCAACCAGCCATGGACTTCCTCTTTTTGATCGCCGAGTATTGTTTAGCATTTATCATTGTGTTAGTCGATAGCTACTTTATGGAGCCAGTTCCTTGTCTTAGTTCCTAGTTCTAGTCAAAGTCTAGTCACGTCGTGTTGCCTGATTGCCTGTTTTCCTTATCCTCTGCCTGTCTTGGATTACTCTCTGTCTTGCCATTTCGGAGTCTGTTTGCCCCTGCCAGGAATATTGCCGTGTACCTGGATTATCTCTCTTTGTCTTGCCCTGTGGGATTACGTTCAACGTCGATTGACCTACGCCTGTTTACTGGACTACTTTTTTGTCTTGCCCTCGATATAACTGTGTGCCTTTGTCTGACCCTAGCCTGTTTCATGACTACGTCTCTGAATAAAGCTCTGCATATGGAGCCGTACATTTCACGCTCTGAATGTTAGTGTCACGTGTATGTTCCCGTTTAGTTCCTGTTGTCCTTATTTGGTCCTTCCTGTTCCTGTCCCAATGTAGTTTGATTTGTTCCAGGTGTGTCTCATTATTAGTTATCCTTCTCACCTGTCTACCCCTCGTTATCTGCCCTATTTAGTTCTAGCCTGTTCTGAGTCTCTTTGTCTGGAATTGTGTTTGTCAACTCCTTGTGCTACGTGTGATTCCCTGAAAAATAGAATTAAACTCATTTGTTTTGTACTCCTGGTCTCCTCGTTCCTCGCTCCGTGCTCCTCACAGTAGCAACCCGTGACAGTTAGATACTATTTATGCTTAGCTGGAGTTATTTTCAGCTTTCCTTGTTTTCCCCGCGGCTATGGAAATTGCCGCTTGATTCTCCACCTTAGCTCGCCTAGATCTCCCCTTTGTTGAGTATTCCTGGGAGTTCTGCAGGCTCCCAGGAGTCCATTAATTCTCTGTTCTGGCTCGGGGCCAACTACCATCGCCCCGTGGACCTCCCAGACACCACGGGACTGAGCTGGAGGGAAGGAATCCTCCGGTGTCTGGAGAGCGTCCTGCCCCGAGCCAGAACCAGCCCGCCATCCGCGGCCTACTCTAGTTCACTGGCCGTTAATATGGCAAGCCCCCTGAACATTAATATGGCAAGCCTGCCATGTGTTCATGAGGCCCCAGTGTCGGTTCCAGCCCCAGTGCCTGCTCCTCGTAAGCACCTTCCAGAGCTCGCTCCAGTGTCGGCTCCAGCCCCAGAGCTCGCTCCAGTGTCGGCGCCAGCCCCAGAGCTCGCTCCAGTGTCGGC
>NW_015544180.1:24172-31215 GCF_001515605.1 Sinocyclocheilus anshuiensis
CGGAGGATCCGCCATGGCCTCCTGAGTCCCCTGCTCCGCCATGGTTCCCTGATCCGCCCTGGAGGCGCCCGCCCCCCCTCCCTGATGGTACTGTTACGGCGCGGGACGCGTCGTCCGGGAGGGGGGCGATCTGTCATGTGTATGTTCCTGTTTAGTTCCTGTTGTCCTTATTTGGTCCTTCCTGTTCCTGTCCCAATGTAGTTTGATTTGTTCCAGATGTGTCTCATTATTAGTTATCCTCCTCACCTGTCTGCCCCTCGTTATCTGCCCTATTTAGTTCTAGCCTGTTCTGAGTCTCTTTGTCTGGAATTGTGTTTGTCAACTCCTTGTGCTACGTGTGATTCCCTGAAAAATAGAATTAAACTCATTTGTTTTGTACTCCTGGTCTCCTCGTTCCTCGCTCCGTGCTCCTCACAGTAGCAACCCGTGACAGTTAGATACTATTTATGCTTAGCTGGAGTTATTTTCAGCTAATTGTTTGCAAATAATCTCTACAAGTAGTCAATAAAAACATCAAGCACACGTTTTTATTTCGTGTCTGTGTATCTAATTTTAACACCTCACACGAAGGGTGTAAGAGTTCAAAATGTCTCATATTTTACTCTGTTTTTATACAAATCTTTACTTTTTCTCATAGCGTCGATTTTTGGCAAATTGCATGGAATCCAATGGAGGTTAATTTGTCACCAGATTTTCAACACAACAGGAGATTAAGCTATTGCTCGCTATAGCGCCTCTTGTGGTAACACTTAAAAGATACATGAGCCTGCATTTCAAATTGCACTCAGAATGCAACCATGACAAAATAACAAGGCGCTAGTATAGCTAAATGCATTTGCAATCATCTTGAATTAAGTATGTTTTCTACCTCTGACCATCAGATCAGTTTACCTTTTGTGCTGAAACGTTAAAAACTACTCTAAAACCTACATACCGTATTAAAAGAGAACAGCTAAGCCAGCCAGCTGATTCAGTTTCTCGTCTACGGCACAGGAAGATGGGCTCAGAAAAGCTGTTTAATTTTTAATTCTTCCCTGGATGAAGCTGAAACATCAATGCTACAGAGAGCCCTGATTTTCTATTGCATATAGCAGTAAGAGTCCTACACTACTTGGGTTCCTACTTCAATGTGCATCTGTGAGATTTGTATACCTTTTTTATGGTCAACCAATTATTACCATTATATAAAGCATTGTAATTCTCATTCTAAAGGCCATTTTATTCAACAGCAACAACAAAGCTTATGCCCCTATAAACAAGAACATCAATATAAAACATTAATAAATGTGGTCTATTGTCCTTGGTTTATTTCATACAGAGTGCAGCAGCATATAAATGACCTTAAGTATAACAAAAATGATGTTTATAACAAATTTAATGATGTCTGTACATTTCAAGAAATAATTCCTTTTCCTCATCTGATCACTCCCTAATGCAAGTGTCTCCAAACTCAGTCCTGGGGGCCGGTGTCCTGCAGAGTTTAGCTCCAACCCTATTTAAACACACCTGAACCAGCTAGGCTAATCAAAGTCTTACTAGGTATACTTGAAACTTCAAGGCAGGTGTGTTGAGGCAAGTTGAAGCAAAACTCTGCAGGACACCGAGTTTGGAGACCCCTGCCCTAATGGTTCATATTTGGGGCTTGTATAGTCAAGCCTGTATTTTCCTATGATGACCACAATAAAGAACACAACTGACCATCCAACATCAAACATGTTAAATTCAAAGCTTTCTGCAAAACAGATGACCACCAGAGAGAAACCAATTCAATTATTCCTGAGATATTCTCCTGAAACTTTGGACATGCTGGCATACCATCATCGTTACAGTTATATTTACAGGAATCACAACAGCTGCTGAACACTTATCACCTTGTGTACCATAGCATTTCAAATGACAAACCTGCTCTAGACCAAAGGTTACGAAAAGAGCAAATCTAGGTAATTTATCCTAAATTACTCCAGAAACAAGATTAAACTGCAGTCTAAATGTTAAATAAGAGAAATCATTTTCACAGAGCTCATTACATAATCACAACATTGTAGTAAATCCTCAGAAGGGTGACTGAGGGCAAAGGAGAGTTCACCTAACATTCACCTGCCTCTGTTTACTCTTATTTACAGTCTATAATCCAACACGAGAACACTAAATCATCCGTTCACACAAGAACGATAAATAAGCGTCCACACCAACACACTGTTTATTATAAGCGTGCGCTGCAGTTTTGTCTTTTGGTGCTTTAGACTTGCAAAATAAATCAACCCTAATATCAGTGTTGGGGAGTAACTAGTTACATGTAACAGAATTACGTAATTTAATTACGAAATAAATGTAACTGTAATCTGTTACATTTACTGAGAAAAAGTGTGTAATTAAATAACAGTTACTTATGAAAATGTTAAAGATTACAAAGTGGGTTACATCTGAATATTTTCTCACACATCCAGATTTAATTGATTTCTTTCCCAAATTGAATTGACTGCTGTAAAATATGAGACAGCAATGTTTAAGAGTTTAGTACACATGCTTATTTGATAAATGTTTTATTTACTATTTGGGTTTAAGCATATGCTTTATTTTTTAATATTAACTGTTTTTTTTTTTCCATGACATTGTTAGATGCCAGTGCTTCCTGTCGGAGCTAAGCAAAAACAGTATCATAGCTATTAAACTATATTGTGTTATGATTTTAAATCCAGTATTTAATCTCAGAACAATCTCAAAGTAGAAAGAAGTGCTAAAGTTTGATTTTGTGGTGGCTGTGCTTTAAAATTAAATTATTATAATCTTAATTCAAGTAATGAAGGATTCTGAAAGTCTGACAGTAATCCGTGTTGAGTGCTACTGGTGGACCCTGCTTACTTTAAATGTTTCAAAATGATTAACAGTTGAAAACACTTGTCAGAAATGTAGAAAAGTAATCAAATGTAATAAGTTACATTAGTTCAATAAATTAATTGAAATAGTTACACTACTTATTACATTTTCAATTGTGTAACTTGTAATCTGTAATCTATTAAATTTCCAAAGTATCCTTCCCAACACTGCTTAATATTCCCTGGTGTATAAAGTACGATAACTAACCCACTCTTCACTACCTGTACTAAGGTAGTAAGAAAGAGACAGCAGAATATGTTCATTCTATCTGTTCAGTGTCATTTTACTGAAGCATTCAAGTAGCTTTTAAGATATTATTTTTTTATGTTTTAAATAGGGCTGTCAAGTGATTATTTAAAAAAAAATTATTACATAATGTGCTGATTAATTAATCAAATGAATCTCAAATTAATGAGATTAATTAACACGTAGCCTACGTCACGTGCCGATTAAAGATAAAGTTATTATTAAAGATTATAGTTATCATTGTGTTAATTTAGAAAAAAAAAACACTGAATAGACATTACAAGAAGGTAGCTGAAATATAAGTAGCTTTAGAAATAAATATTTTTATTCAACATAAAAAATACAAAGAAATAGTGATATGAAATTATTTGAAAAAGAAACGATTCTCTGAATATAAAACTAAAAGCGCCAGTAGGTGGCGGCAAATCCCTGTCTTAAGTGAGTCATTCAATCATTCATTCAATCGATTCGTTCAAATGGCTGATTCATTCAGAAACGAAGCAAGTGACTGCCAATTGTGTAACTTGTAATCTGTAATCTATTAAATTTCCAAAGTATCCTTCCCAACACTGCTTAATATTCCCTGGTGTATAAAGTACGATAACTAACCCACTCTTCACTACCTGTACTAAGGTAGTAAGAAAGAGACAGCAGAATATGTTCATTCTATCTGTTCAGTGTCATTTTACTGAAGCATTCAAGTAGCTTTTAAGATATTATTTTTTTATGTTTTAAATAGGGCTGTCAAGTGATTATTTAAAAAAAAATTATTACATAATGTGCTGATTAATTAATCAAATGAATCTCAAATTAATGAGATTAATTAACACGTAGCCTACGTCACGTGCCGATTAAAGATAAAGTTATTATTAAAGATTATAGTTATCATTGTGTTAATTTAGAAAAAAAAAACACTGAATAGACATTACAAGAAGGTAGCTGAAATATAAGTAGCTTTAGGAAGAAATATTTTAATTCAACATAAAAAAACACAAATAAATAGTGAAATATGAAATTAAATTATGAAATTAAGTTATGAAACGATACTCTGAATATAAAATTAAATGCACCAGTAGGTGGCGGCAAATCCCTGTCTTAAGTGAGTCATTCAATCATTCATTCAATCGATTAGTTCAAATGGCTGATTCATTCAGAAACGAAGCAAGTGACTGCCTTTATGAATGGTTCACTGAATCATTGATTCACTCGATTCATTTAAAAACGTGGATTCATTAATGAAACACCGCTGTGTGTTGATCTGAGACGCACAACAGTTCTCCTAGGGCTTTATTTTCGTTGGTGAAATTACTGACAATGTGTCTAAAATGTAATTATTCACACTTTTACCTTATCTTCAGTTATAGGTAAAAACTTTTATGTAACTTGTTTTTGTCTTTCTACCAGCCAATGATGATTTTGAAAGAAAGCACAGTTTATAGTAACACATGCAGCTTTCACACGCATCTGACTGACAGAACCGTGCGCTTGTATTTCAGCGGTGCTGTTAATGTTATGGTTATTTTAGAAAATAGTTTGCTCCGTAAATTCAGTTCAGCAGCATTAAGTTGAAGAGGGTAAACTTTATCACTCAACTGAATGCATTAGGTGTTCTTGCTCCGTCCAAGCAATTAACACACGTCTTTGAATGAGCGCTGTAGCGTATTCTTCAACCGCTCAGGTAATGTCAATACGACCCATTTTATGGGCTGCCAAAATTATATTTTTAAAATCAGTTAGGGCTATAGAAGTGCATATTAATATTTACAAGTAAATTTCCATATTATGCGTAGGTTAGCCTTCTTTCTATCTGACCCCCCCTACATCTACACTCTAAAAAATGCTGGGTTAAATATAAGATTAAAAAGGGACAAACCCAGCTATTGGGTTGTTTTGACCCAGCGGTTGGGTTGTTTTGACCCAGCGGTTGGGGTCAAAAAAACCCAACCACTGGGTCAAAACAACCCAATTGCTGGGTTTGTCCCTTTTTAATCTTATATTTAACCCAGCATTTTTTAGAATGTAGTTTTGACGTCCATCAGGGGGGTTTAAAGCCTTCTTTAGGGGGGTCAGACCCACCCCCAACCCCCCGTAATTCGCACCCTGCACGCGCACAGACACACACACACACACACACTAATAAAGAATAGATTATGTGAAGTACATTAGAGCATCGCGGCTGATTCACGGCGACAGATGGTCTAAACTTACACGCATGGAGCCGGTGATGTTGATGGCCATCTCAGGTGACAGGGAGCGGAGATGCCGATGCTTCTCACCTGAGCAGCTTCAGTTTCACTAACGGCGCATCATAACAGCAGTGAAGCGTTAAATAGGCTACCCAATATAGTAATGAAGCAGATGCGATGAACTGCGTCCTGTTGCGCTGCTGTGCTCGGTCATAAAGATCAAATCCACGGGGCCATTTCTGCAAAAACGCGCGTGAACTCCCTCGATTAAACACATGAATTAGTTTTATTTTTCTCCCGGTTTAGATTGGATCGCGTTCATGAATGTGCAGCATAATGAACAATGGGAAGTTGTTTCTCCTGCGTCTGGGAAAGATATTCATACATTGGGTAAATTACGTCCAAAATTATACTCTAAAGTACATTTTCGGATGCAATCAAAGATCAAATCAAAATCTGAAAGAACCCATAGGTTGAGCGATCCCGGTAAGGTCCACTGCTAAAGAGAGGTTCACCAGGAGCGTCCCGCCGCCGTCATTCTGTGATGAGACTAAAGCACGCGCAGGAACAGGTGCAGTGCCGAAATTTGCACCCTGCCAGATTATGCACCCCCTAGTATTGGTAGGTTTAGGAGTAGATGTGGGGGAGGGGTTAGGATTAGGGGTGGGGTTGGGATTAGGCAATCAGGTAGCGACTTCAACGAGGGGGTGCATAATCTGGCAGGGGTGCAGAATTCGGCACAACACCGGCACCCGGTGATCTCGAGCTTCGCCGCCTGCGCGCACCGGAGCGTGGTCATGTGATGGACGTTGGTGAGAACGCTTTCGTTTTCACTTTAATCGTCTAACCACACGTGTTGAGCTTTATGCAAAGTGAAATTCAACAATGACTTGACATAACATTACTGCTTTCATAATAATTATGTCAGGTCGTCGTCCTATAAAAATCTGGTTGAAATGCGCCTGTTATCTTGGTCGAGCAGAATTTTGGGTGAGTTAGACTTGAAATGTCCCATTCAAACCAGTGAGCTGTGTTTATTAACGCATTCTGCAAATTCATCCAGGATTACAGCAGCGATGATATATTGCATGCAAATGCTGTTAATCTGTCTTTACACACTGAATACACAACAAGCAATTTTGCGTTTAAAAGACGTCTATTAGACGTCTAAATATAGCCTAGACGTCTAGGCTTAAAACGAGGCTAAATTTGGGCTGTCAGTGAAAATCTAATAGACGTCTAATCATAGCCCATTTATAGACTAGTCATCAATTAGACAGCTATTAAACGACTACATATATATGTCTAATAGACAACAAAATGGCAATCCATACATACAGCTTTTATTAAGAAAAATAACATTTTTAACAACTTGGACAACTTAAGACAATACAAAATGATAAAAATACAAAATAATTAATGACAAAATAAAATGTTATAAATACAATACACTTAAATATAAATGTTATGATAAAAAATCTGGAGTTTTTAACAACTTAAGATAATAAAAATGAAAAAATAAAATATTTTATTTTAACATTAATATATTAAGATATTTCAAAGAAAAAAAAATCTAATACACAGGGAGACGCTGTGTGTTTCGCGGCGAAAGCAAAAGCACTTTTTTTGTCCTTCCGAAAGTAGATGCATTTAGGAATCTTTTACTTACAACAGAACAGCAATGCATTTTATGGACGACTGTTTCGTGAACCTAGGAGAGGAGGTCATTCAGAC